>NW_025956782.1:0-187925 GCF_023159225.1 Perognathus longimembris pacificus | reverse complement strand
CCCATGCTATTTCTTAACTTACTCTTGTTATTTTGTAAATTTCTCTTTCAAGGTCTCCCATCGTGTTATTCTATCCTTTATGTATTTCGGCTATTTTTCCTTCTCTATATGCTGACTCCAGTCAAAACACCTAGGATTTATCATCTGAATCTTAATTCTAAGTGTTTCTGTTCACCACTGTTAAATGTATTAACACTTTCTGTGCAATGTGTTCCTTGGCTTTTCTCACAATCCCTGGCAACATTCATCTGCCTTCTGTGTCTGCCAGTTCCATTAAAAAGTTATACCACGTCAGTGAAACTGTACAGGATTTTTCCTATGTGTGTCTTTTATGTAGCAAAATAGCACCAGTTGTAAATTCACAGACAAGCAGATACACACTCTCTATTGACTTTGTCCATGCCATTATTCTTGGTATAGGAAGTTCCTTCCCTGGTTAGGCTGCATAGTATCCCACTGTAAGTATACAATCTATTTGATGTGTTCTTGAGTACTTGCATTGTTTTGTCCTCCTCACAACTTTGAATAATTCTACATGATTTTTTCATCTGTGTTCTTTAGAGCCCCAGAGTTGCCATCTGTTTGTGATTCTGACAAGTAACCATCTCTTGCAGTTCTTTTGGTGGGCTGTTTTCTCTTTGCTCTTGATTCTTTTCAAGAATGTCTGTCTTTAGATCTCCCTTACACCCTACCAGCCCCACTTTCGGGCACTAACCAAAAGATCACAAGCAAGACCACACAAAAGCCACCAGCACAACTATTTTTGTCACAGCACAATTTGTCATTGCTGAAATAGGGAACCAAACCAGATGCCCCTCAGCTGATGTCTGTGGATCAAGGAATTGTGGTGCATATACACAATGGAATTCTATGCATCTATCAGAAATAATGATATTGCTGCACTCATGGAACTGGAAGGACTTAGAAAAAAATCATACTAAGTGAACTAACCCAGACCTAAAGAAACATAAACCCTATGGTTTCCCTCATAGGGAATGATTTGTATATATGTGATAGACATAACAGAAGAGCACACAGCACAATAGCTATGCTATGAATGCATAAGATAATGTTAAATGAAATGAACTCCGTGTTATGGAAATAAGTGGTATATGAAAAGCTCATGGTGACCCTTCCAAGTCCAGTTATGCTCCCTGGTGCAAAATGTACCATAATTACTTTGAAGAACTTGAAATGAGCAGGAAGGTGGTAAAACACTGGGCTTTTTTCAAGATTTGAGGCCTGTGGTGAAGCCTAGTTTTTCAGTGTGTTTGCATATAATTTGGGTGGGCAATAGGTTTCTTCCCAAGAGAAGTCTTCCTCCTCTGACTCTTCCACTGCCAACAGGATGATGACAGTAACCTTCATGTGGATTACATTTTGGCTGCATCCAGCCTCCATGCAGAGAACTATGACATTTCCCCAGCACACTGGCCTAAGGTGAAGGAGTTCACATCCCATCTTGCCAACTTTGGGTTTCCCACATTTCATGCCTCCCGCAGACCCTGTCCCCTCTGAACACAATCTCTGATGGTTCTGATTTTTCTCACATAGTAAGCTGATGTCAAGGGAAACATTGACTTTTTATTTTTCAAACCAGTTTTGAATATTTCTCTGTAGTAGGAAAATGCTGAATTATTTTAACCAACATATTAACTGTTAAGCCGGTGAACAAAGGAACGAGTCTGAATAAATGGAAAAGTGAAGTAAAGCTTTATTTTGTGCCAAGCATCAAGAAACAACTGATAGGCCGGCCAGGGCTACTCCTGAGTAGTAGCGTGCTGACCCAATCTCTTACAGGCTAATTTATAGGGAAATCCCACAAAGCACAGGGCTAGGCCTGACCTTTGGTCACAATTGGCTCATACTAGGAGAATTTCACCAAGGCTCTGTTTGCTGTCACTTAGTTGACTGTTAATTAGTTTAGAAATTACCTATTGTTACTCTGCAGCGAAGAGCCAGCCCAGTTGTCGGGAAATGATTGTCATTCCCAATTCAGACAGTTCCTCGTGCTTGGTTTTCTGGTTTGTGATAAATTCCAGCAAAACGACATCAGCCAGGGTCACTCCGAGTTCATTCTAAGTTGGGGTCAAGATGGAGTCACCTGGGCTTTTAGACTGGCCCCATCATTGACATTTTTTGCGGTCAAATGAAATGTATGAATAAAACACGGAAATGTTTACTATTAGGGCAATCATTCAAATCTTATAAATGAAATTTTGTCTCTATTACTTGCCATGTAATCATCAAGGATGCCTTAGTTAAAAAAAAATTTGTTCTCAGAATCTTTGTGTTCTAATTATCTAAATGTTCCCTTTTATTCAATTTAAAGGTGACATAAATTTGCACATGGAGTTAGAGAATACAGGTTTTGTTATGAATATTTACATAGCAACGTTTATTTATGTACACACTGGATGTACATTCTTTTTATCAACTATATAACTTTCATCCTAAAAAGTATAAAAATAAATAGCAATTTTAAAGTCAATAGCTGCAAAAACTGAACGTGAATCTATCCCTCTAACTTGACATGAGAAATCTTGATAAATAATTGACCGTAATTTAAGTTTTCTGAGGCAATCCCTAACATAAGATATTTTAACATATAGGTGTGAGGTGGTTGCATTACATTGATCACTGTTAAATCTTTTCCTTATTCTTTTTTAAAATAAAGAAATGTATCCAATGCCTAACATATGAAACTGTAACCTCCCTGTACATCAGTTTGACAATAAAAAAATAATAAATTTTTATTTTTAAAAAGCCAATGTTCAAATAATGAGGGCCATATTAGTTGCATTACTAAAGTTAAGAAGACATAAAAGTGCATAATGTACTTACACTATATATAGTTTTTGTTTTATGAAACTCTGGCACTGAGATGAAAAGGAGACCAGGAAGTAGGCACTTGATACTTGTAAGCATATTGGAGGAGTTGACAAAATGGCAGAGTTAATGAGTAATCAAAAGTGTGAGATTGGGAGAAGATGGCGGAGAAGCAACAGTGCCCTAGCTAAGCTCCTTCAACAGCGCAGTTTTTCCACCCCAGAGAAACTTTTACCGCTAGATAGATAGCTCAAATAACTTCTAACAGTACAGGGATTCCAGCCAGGAAGGAAAAAAATCAACTTAGCTGGTCTGAAATCACAGATTGGAGCTCTGGGCGGAGTCCCAATGCCACAAGTGCGGGCACCGGCACCACACTGCCACCCCGCGCAGCTCAATGGAGACCAGGGAGAAATTCTCCAGGGGGCACCATACATACAGATCGCAGGCTGAGCACAGACGGCTGAAATCTCAGAGACAGTGTGAGTACTCCCACGAAAGACAGGCTCCCTCGCGCCCAAAGAGCAGCTCTTCGAGAGCAAAGCACCATTTTGACACTGGCAAAGCGTCAGACCAGACTGGAGCTAGAGCCTGCCTGGGGAAAGCGAGGAAAAAGCAGCCATCTTTGAGAAGGGCAAGAGGGACCAATTAGTGAGGCCAGCTCCGCCCAGGACAATGCCCCCTGCCCTGGTGAGAGGCATGTCCTGGGCCTCTGCCCGGCTAGAGGTGCCTGCACTGCTCACCGGAATTCCTAAATTAAAAAGCAAAATTGGCAAGCAGCTATCGGAAGACAGAGGTGAATTCCATACCCAGCTCTGCCCAGAAGGCTGCCCCGCCCAGGATGGTGGAACCTCCCCAAGGCAAGTGACTCAGCCCAGTCTACCAGGCCAGAGTCGCCCTGCCTGCTGAGTCCATAGCCTATTCAAAGCCAGGCACTAAAGGCAGTGGCCCCACAGCAGACAGGAGGAGCCAAGGCTTCCGAGACTGCTCACGTCCCCACCTACAGAACACGCCCAAGTTTTACCTGAACCTGTGGGAACCACAGAGGACCAGGATTGCACCAACAGGGGAGGAGGGTCAGAAAAGATCCACCCCTGCAAACTGAAGGCACGTCAAACCAGCCAAGTAGCAAAATAGACTGCAGACCATCACAAGGAAACCAAAGGCAGTAGAAAGTCCATCCAAACAAAGAAGACTTTTTTTTTGTCTCAAAAGATTTGTAGGCTTTCATTTTTATTTTTTTCTTATATTTACATTTCTGAAACATCATTGGTTTGTTTTTGTTTCTCATTTTCACCTGTTGCTTCTATCATTTTGTTGGTGTTGTTGTAGTTGATCATTTATTTCTTCTTTCTTTTTCTGTATTTTTTTCTGTTTTTCCTTTAACTTTATTTTTTAAATAACTTTTCTCAGTTATGTGCATCTGTCTTCCAGTATTCTCTCTTTATTTCTCTCTATGTATTCTCTTTCTTTAAAAATTACTTTCCTATGAATAACATCTCCACTCTTTACTGCTAACTCTCCACTGTCTACCATTTTAACCTTGTTGTTTCTACTGATTCTACTCTCCTCCACATTTCCACATCACTTAAACTAAACCAAAATCATCACCCCCCCACACATTTTACTCTAGTTTCTTTATTACCTCTAACTTACCCTCCTGACTTACTACTAGGTCCTCCAGATCCTATTGACGCCTGGTTAGTAGGATCGAGGGTATCCCTGCTTAATTCGAGTGAAACAAAGTGGTTCATAGAGAAAGCCAGTACAAAAGGAACTTCATATAAGAACAAGAATTGCTCATAGGGTTGTAAAAGTAAATAAGTAACTACTGAATACAGGGCTCAGGATTGGTTGTTATATTGAAATTGTAGTCTTTAGGAATGTCTAATCTAATTTTATACACAGGTTTGAAAGGTATGTGTATTTAATTGTGAACTTCAAAGATTACACAACCTTGCCTGGTAAGGTCTGCTTTGGGTCTTAAACGGTGCTCACAGTTGCTGGTAGACTGGCATTCCCAATCCAATTGGGCAGAAGGAACACAAGAAAAATGGCAAACAATGAAGTCTTAGCCCCCACTCAAAGCAAGCAGGAAGCAGAGCAGTCAATTAAAGACATAGAAGAGAACCCCCAAAATTCTCTACAAAGTCTACTGATAAACATGATAAATGAAAAGTTTGAATCTCTTCAGTCAATTATTCTAGAGCGTGAGGAGGCAAAGCAAAAATTAATGGAGAATGTCATGGTATCCGCAAATAGAAAGATAAATGAACTTCAAGAGCTACCCATCTTAAAGATGTGAGAGACAACACTAAAACCAAATTAATGAAGTTAATGAAGTAAAGAAGTCCATACAGGACCTAAGAAATGACATGGAAATTATCAGGAAAGACCAGTCAGAACAAAAAGAATTCGAAATCAAGTAGCTAGCCTACAGTCCCGAATAACCAAAGCAGAGGATCAAATCTCAGGAGCTGAAGATTCCCTAGAATCTATGGAGAAAGATCAAAAATCAATACAAGTCTAGTCCAATCAACAAAACAGATCACTACAGATCACTACAGAGATTCAAGACACGATCAGGAAGCCCAATTTAAGGATAATAGGTATTGGGGAAAACTTGGAGAAAGAAGTTAGTGGGATAGGCAAACTATTTAACAGAATATTTGCTGTAAACTTCCCAAATATCCAGAAGGAAAGGCCTATACAGACACAAGAAGCATTTAGAACCCCAAACCGACCAGACCAGAATAGGACATCCCACGACACATTGTGATCAAAACAGGATCAGTAGAGTCAAAGGAAAGAATCCTTAAAGCTGTTAGGGAGACGAAAACACTCACATATAAATGAAAAGCAATCAGAATTACCCCAGGCTTCTCAGCAGAGACCATGAAAGCAAGGAGAGCCTGGAATGAGGTCTACCAAACACAAAATAAAAATAACCACCGACCAAGGATACTTTACCCAGCCAAACTCTCGTTCATACCGAAGGTCAAATAAAAGTCTTACATAGTAAGGAAAAACTGAAACAATGTATCTCCACCAAACCAGCTTTGCAAAAAATCCTTAAAGATGTACTATACAGGGAAAATAATCAAGATCCCAATACAGACAGAGAAATGCACCCTAAATAGTAAACATCAGATCAAGAAATGGGAAGACACAGCTTTTAACAAGATAGTGACAATGAAAGGAACAAACGATCATCTCCAATTCTAACTCTCAACATTAATGGACTTTATCCTCCAATCAAACAACATAGGCTCATAAGTCGGATCAAAATCATGATCCACCTTTGTGCTGCCTCCAAGAGACACATCTATCCAGCAAAAGTAAACATCTTCTAAAAATGAAAGGCTGGAAACTAATCTATCAAGCAAATGGCCCCCATAAGCAGGCTGGAGTTGCAATCCTCTATCAGAGAAAATTGATTTCAAATTAAAAAAGGTAAGAAGAGACAAAGAAGGTTACTACATACTAGTAAAGGGATATCTCCTACAGGAAGATATAACCATTCAAAATATCTACAATTAGGCAAGAAGGAAATATAAAGGGGATCCAAAAAGGAAAAGATGAAGTTAAACCTTTCTCTCTTCGCAGATGATATGATCCATGATCCTATACCTAAAGAATCCCATAGATTCTACCCCAAGCTACTAGAGCTGATCCAAAACTTTGGCAGAGTTGCAGGGTATAAAATAAATCCTCAAGAATCAACGGCCTTTCTCTGTGCTAATGACCTGAAAACCGAGGCGGAAATCAGGAAAGCAACTCCTTTTGCAATAGCCCCCCCAAAACAAAAAATACCTAGAAATAACCTTAACCAAAGAAGTGAAAGACCTCTTTGAGGAGAATTTTAAAAGCTTGAAAAACGAAATTACGTCCGAACTAAGGAAATGGAAAAACCTCCCATGCTCCTGGATTGGGAGGATTAATATAATCAAAATGGCAATATTGCCAAAGGCTATCTACAAATTCAAGGCAATACCCATTAGTACCCAACACCACTTTTTAATGAAATAGAGGAAGCAATCCAGAAATTCATATGGAACAATAAAAGACCTACAGTAGCAAAAACAATCCTAAGCAGAAAGAACAGTGCTGGAGGAATTACAATACCCAACTTCAAGCTGTTTTATAAAGCTATAGTAATAATTAGCTTGGTATTGTCACCGGAACCGGCCTGAAGACCAATGGAACAGAATTGAAGACCCAGAAATGAACCCACAGAACTATGCCTACTTAATCTTTGATAAAGGGGCTAAAACAATAGTTTGGAAGAAAGATAGCCTCTTTAACAAATGGTGCTGGCAAAACTGGCTCAAACATGCAACAAACTAAAACTAGGTCCTTATATATCACCCTGCACCAAAATCAATTCTAATTGGATTAAAGACCTCGAAACAAATCAGACACCCTGAAAACACTAAAGGAAGGAGTAGGAGAAACACTTGGGCTCCTTGCGCAGGACGGTACTTCCTTTACAAAGACCCAGAAAGGCTACAAATCAAAGAAAGGTTGGGCAAATGAGACTGCATCAAACTGCAGAGCTTCTGCATGGCAAAGTTCATAGCTCGCAAGATAAACAGAAAGCCCACAGAACGGGAGAAGTCTTTACCAGCCATTTAACAGACAAAGGCCTCATATCTCAAATAAATGCAGAACTAAAAAAATTACCTTCCTCCAAAACAAAACCGCAAAGAACCAATAGCCCCCTCATCAAGTGGGCTAAAGATTTACAAAGAGGCTTCTCTGATGAGGATTTGAGAATGGCCAAGAGACATATGCAAAAGTGCTCTACATCACTGGCCATAAAAGAAATGCAAATCAAAGCAACATAGAGATTCCATCTCACCCCAGCAAGAATGTCATATATCAAGAAAACTAACAATAACAATTGTTGGAGGGGATGTGGCCAAAAGGGAAGCCTACTTCATTGTTGGTGGGAATGTAAACTGGGTCAGCCACTCTGGCAAGCAGTATGGAGATTCCTCAGAAGGCGAAATATAGAGCTCCCCCATGACCCAGCAGCCCCAAAAGACCAAAGAAAATCCAAAAGACCACAAACAAAATCACATTAAGGCCACCAGCACAACAATGTTCATCACAGCGCAATTTGTCATAGCTAGAATCTGGAACCAACCCAGATGCCCCTCAGTAGACGAATGGATCAGGAAAATGTGGTACATATACACAATGGAATTGTATGCCTGTATCAGAAAGAATGACATTGTCCAATTTGTAAGGAAATGGAAGGACTTGGAAAAACAATTATACTAAGTGAAGTGAGCCAGACCCAAAGAAACATGGACTCTATGGTCTCCCTTATTGGGAATAATTAGTACAGGTTTAGGCAAGTCATAGCAAAGGATCACAAGAGCCCAATAGCTATACCCTCATGTTACGGAAACGGTTGTTATATCACAGTTGTAACTACTTTCAACGTCCCATCTGTATCTGAACCTTTGATTATTGATGATGTTCTTGTATCACCTTCCTGTGGTTGTACCTACAGTATCTCTGTAATCTTATCTGAGTATATTGGAAACCACGTATACGGGCATTAGAACTAGGAAATTGGAAAGGAATACCAAAATTGAGAGACACAGGGTAAAAAAAAAAAACAACTACAAAAGCAATACTTGGAAAACTGTTTGGTGTAAGTGAACTGATCACCTCATGGGGGGGGGAAGGGAAAGGAGAAAGGGGGAAAGTATGAGGGACAAGGTAACAAACAGTACAAGAAATGTATCCAATGCCTAACGTATGAAACTGTAACACTCTGTATATCAGTTTGATAATAAAAATTTGAAAAACAACAACAACAAAGGATGATTATTGAATTTACATAGATCAAGGCACTGGTTAACAAAATAGTGTGTATATTTATGTGGGATGTTTGTATATTTCTTTGAAGATTCATTGATTTAGGTTTAGAGTGTGAAATAGCAAAATTACACAATATTGAATGGTAACCATCGGAGAGTATGGCGTAGTTCCTAGCACGGGTGCCTTATAATCAAATATATTGGCTGAGATCTCAACTGCAGTTCTTTCCTGCTAGATGACAGTGAGTATATGCTTCAGCTACAAAAGCTGTCATTTGTTGCTGCACTAGATTTACCTCGCCTGGGGTGGGGATGCTAAGCTTCCTCCCTTATCAGTGCTCCCCTTTTCACCCTCTCCTCTGGGCACCTGACCAGCGGGCAGCCAAGGGGGAGCAAAAGGGCTAGTCTAAGGTGCATGTGGCTGAACGAGATCCCCTTTTCCTCCTTCCTTACCCACCAAGGAATCCAGGTACAGATGGATCTAGGAGACGCTTCAGAGAGCAATCCAATTTAATCGGGAGGGGCTCACAGTAATATAGTAGTGATGACGAGGATTGAGCCTGAGCTGGCGATAGGCTGGCGAACTTGTCCATCCACGGGCAGCTCCCAAGGACCTCCCTCATGGGCTAGCGTCACTTCCCATAGTACTGCCCTCTGTGCAAAGCCCGCAAAAGGAGAGCACACGTGCTCACAGGCACGAGGTGGGGGATGGTCTCAAAGCTACCCATTCTGGTTCCGGACCTAGAAGGAGATATGGTGTGGCTCACTTCCACACTGTCCCAGGGCTGGAGGAAGGGCGGCGTCTCGGGAGCCCTCTCCTCGCCCTTCCCCCCTTAAGGCCAAAGATGAATCCCCAACAATTTGTCCTTTCGGAGCTAGTTGATATGGATAGGGTGGATATTGACTGAGATCAGGGATGTGACAAGGTGATCCCTTACCGAGGAAATTTGGCCTTGATTTGATCAAACAATGGTTGATGATCTATTGATCAAATATTCTTTGAGAGATGCTGGCTTAGTACTATTACTAAATGTTTTATCTAAAGGTCTTCTCTAAATCAGCTAACTTATTAAATGAAATAAATTTATGGTGTACTTTTCATTTCAAAATCCTGACCAAACTTGCAAATATTATACATGAAACATGCGTTCTATAATTGCTAGTGAGAGCACAACTCCATTTTGTTTTTTTGTCTTTTGGCTAGTATTAGGCAGTGAACACAGGGCCTGAGCACTGCCCCTGGCTTCTTTTTGCTCAAGGCTAGCACTCTGCCAACTTGAGCCATAGCGCTCCTTCTGGCCATTTTCTGTATATGTGGTGCTGAGGAATCGACCCCAGGGCCTCATGTATACAAGGCAAGCACTCTTGCCACTGGGCCATATCCCCAGCCCCCACAACTCCATTTTGATCAAGAAAAAAGTGGAAGATAACCTGGGAAAAGGTTTGTGAGACATTGACTCATACAGTGGAATGGTGGTATATGACTCACGTATTTATGATGCTTACAAACAATACTTGAAAATTTGCTTTTTCTCAGCCTTGTTCATTTCCTCATGGTTCTTGGCTACACTTGTTAAGTTAATGGAGGAGATAGAGTATTTTGTTGTAAGTATGTGTCCTGGTTAGAGACAGTTAGAAAAACTGGAGATCACACATGTTTAAAATTTCAAACTGCATCCTAATGGATGTAGTTATCAAGATGCTTATCCAGAGGCACTGAGTTTAAAGAAATTTTCTATAAAGTAGCAGTTAATAAATTTGTATAAATCACCATGCCATTTTCTATCCACTAAAATGCATCCTGATATTTATTTGTGATCTTCTTTTGTGTACATATGGCAGACTTGGGGCTTGAACTCAACATCTGTGTGCTGTTTCTGAACTTTTGTGCTCAAGGCTAATGCTCTCCCACTTGAGCCACAGCTCTCCTTATGGCTTGTTTTTGGTGCTTACCCTGAAATGAGTCTCAGGGACAAAACAACCATAAACCACAGCAAAAGCATTGCTAATTTCTGTGGCTCTCTTGTGTCACCCAGTGGAAAACGAGGTCATAACTTCCTAGATATCTTAGCACTCTGGGAAAGAAACTCTGCTGCTGCAGTCTTGTGGAGAAGAGCAGGAGTCAGCTCTGGAGCCATTCCCCTGTCAACTTCCTCTGTTGTGATTGTGTGTTCAGCTTTATTGCTGTTGATTCAGTTATTTTGCCAGGCAGTCTTACACTGGTGAGCTGGTAGATCATAATTGGGATGAAAAACACAGCAAGAGGTAGGCCTGCCCCCCTGCAGATCTGCCGCTTAGCTGGATGTAGGAGTTTCTAAAAGATAAAATAATATAAAGAGCACAGAGTAGCTCCTAGCAAGCCAAAAACGCACCTCTGCAAACATACTGGGAGAAAGCAAGGTTCCCAGACAGACTGACTAGCAACACCCAGTTACAGAGAACAACCAACTCCTACCTGAAAACCACAGCAACTACCTAAACTAGCTTGGATGGAGGGTGCAGCAGACCCACCACCTGCAAACTATAAGACACTTATGCAAACTTATGAGAAATATAGAAGATGTATGAAACTAAAGGGTTTGCTGAAATGAACAGAGTTGTGTCATCAGTCTCTCTGTGTCTCCTTCATCATCAATCCCCTTGCCACTTGGAATCCTTGTTCAAGCTGTGGCTGACGCGGGGCAACTGTTGCCAGAACAGGGACCAGAGGAAATCATCGCAAGGACTTCTCGCACAGAGAAGCAAGCAGGTAAAGGGACCAAGAAGTGTAGTAGCGGTGGTGGTGGGGCGGGGCGGGGGGGTTGTGGCTGAAGTGAAGGAAATAGAAAGAGAAAAAGAATAAGAAAAAGGAAAAAGGAAGGAGATGTAAAATGAGTGTGAAACACGAGTGTTTCTGAGGGCACATATGACCATCCTGAGGAAAAAGAGCTGTATAATTAGTTCAAAGGGGCTAGAGGAAGTTGTACAGAATCTCTGCCCCTGGTTACTGGAGGAGGGAACAGTGGACTTGGGGTATGGCAAAAGATTAGCCAAGAATTAAAAAAAAGATAAAAATTAGAGGAAAACATTGACATTTTCTGTTTGGAAAATGATTAGAAAGAGTCTGGATACTGATCACCAGATTGAAATTGTTTCTATAAAATTATTGTCTGAGAAGAACAATAAACAAACCCTCTGTGTATCAATGGCAGAGGAACAGGGCTGTCCAACAGAGTGTGAGAGTGTTAGAAGTATAAAAATTCGGTGTTAGTCTTTTGACACCCTCTGTAACAACGACAAAGACCCTCCAGGGCACCGACCCTTCCCCATGCCCAGCCCTGTGATAAATGGGGAAGGTAAATGCCCACTGCTCCTAATTCAGACTCCTCCACCTATGTCTGCAGTTCAAAAGGCTATATTGACTGCAATGGAGAAGAGGGAGGGGATTTCCAACTTTTTCCTGTCTTAGAAAATGAAGGCAACCGGTAGTATGGTATTCCACGTTTTAAGGAATTGAAAGAAATTACGAGTTCTACTACGAAATATGGGGCAACTGCTCCTTTCACGTTATCCTTGATTGATAGTTTAGCTCACCAGACTTTGTGCCCAGAGGATTGGAAGACAGTTGCTCAGGCTTGCCTCAATGGGGGATATTATTTGTTATAGACTGCAGAATGGATGGAAAGGTCTGATAAGGTGGCAAAATACAATAACCGCAGCAACATATCTCTATCCTATGACATGCTGGTGGGTGCAGGTAGATATACTGATGTTCAAAAACAAATTAATTGCCCAGAAATTGCTTATGGACAAATTAATGAATGTGAAAGTAAAGCCTGGAGGAAGCTTCCTACTTCTGGGGCAAGGACAGATAAGTTATTTAAGATCAGACAGGGCTAAATGATATTTGTCAAGCCTTTGCCTCATGGGACAGTAGGGTTGGTGTTGAGTAGGTCCAGCTGGACTATGAAAGGCATGATGGTTATCCAGGTGTTATTGATAATGATTATATGGGAGAAATTATAGTTATGGCTGAACATCTGGTTTCTGTTTTGTGTTGTCTTCTTTGTTATGTGCTATTTGGTTTTAGTGCATTTATTGTCTTCTGCTTTCAGCTTCCCTGTGCTCTCTAAGTCAAATTCCATGTTTCTCTTTCTTTTCAACTGGCCTTCTTTGTTTTGCTTTACTCATTATTCCTGTTGACCAGTACTGGTGCCTGCCTTTGCCTACCAATTCATGTCTCTTCCTCTCACCTTCATGATGAAGCATGAGAGCCCAATTTCCTATATGAATTTGTATTTCCATACATTTATAACTCAAAGTACTCTACTAGTAGGAAGTGGTTAGAAACTAGAAGTTTAGGCCTAACTGAAAGAAATTTGTGACTGGAGATGTGCCTATGAGGAGATTTTAAGTTCTTGACTAGCCACATAGAAACACACATTTATCTCCTCTCTCTCTCTTTCTCTCTCTCTCTTTCTGTGTATGTATCTCCTAATATTTTGTCCTTGAAGGCCACATGAATATCTTATCTTGACCAATGGCTTCTCCATTATCCCATTAGGATGTTCTTTTTCACCACAGGCCTACAAACAGCAGGACAATGAACCATGGCCTGGTCTATGCATCCCACTGTTCAACAACATGACTGAAGTCAGCAGCAGGACAATAATTGGTTCCTCTTGACTAGACAAGGAGTTTTCATTCATCATATAACCTTTCTCAGGTGGTTTTGCAGACAAATATTAAGTTATTGCATTCATGTTTGGTATTCTGAAAAGATTGAGGGGGACTATTCCAGTTATTGCAGATATGAATTCAGATAATCTGTAGACACTTACAACCTTGAAACATTGTTTCTCTCTCATGATGAAATTTGTCTTGTCTAGTGAGAATGAGGCAATAGCAGTGGCAGGCCCATGTGCAACATTTGATGAGTGTTTGGATAACATTCTTCACTACTGTAGTTGCAAGGAATCACTCGGTTGTTACACTCATTCATACACACAAACATGCATAGTCATACACGCATAAAGAACACTGGTAATACCAGAGAGGTTTACACACCTCATGAAAATGTGTCCTTCTGGTTGAATCTACACACTATACTGTGCTTTGACACAGAAAAATATTCTGACAGTAAAGTCAAAGACACATACAAATATTCAAAAAATCTGCAAACCACCATTTGGTACCTGAGCTCAGAATACGTCCCATATGCTGCAGACATGGAAGCGTATTACCAAAGCACATAAATGGCACAAAATCTTCACCATAACTTTCCATACACATCCACACTCAGAGAATAGTTAAGATTTACATAAAGTCATGTGGCAATATTATGTCTAGTATGGGAATCTGAAATCGCTAAGATAAATGAGAGCACAATACAAGAGAAAAGACTCTGCTGCTAATTGCTATTGTTGCATTGAGGTGTACCATCAGCAAAATTGGGATAGAACGTGCTATTATTTTAAGAGCATACATGCATGGGAATATGCTTGGTTTTTGTGATGTTTGTGATGGACATTCAGTTTATGTTGATGATCTGAAATATCACAAGGGCACTAAGGTTAAAACCAAAAAGCAAAAGTATTTATAAATTGGAATATCTCTGGGAAAATGTGTAGAAATCACTTAACAGAAAGAGAATAAGGAGTGAAAGTATACAGGAAACTATCCATGTTTGAGTAATCTATACTAGGAACAAATTTAAATCACATGCTAATCCCATGATCCAAAAAGCAAGAAAGCCAGTGAAGGAGGGCAGGGATTCCCCTTAGGTCCAGGAATTTTTGTAAGTTATGAAACAAATGCCAGAGGCCTTTATACTGTGTCCTGGGTGGTGTTAATTTCCTGTGACCATATTCAGCAGCCACAGGTGTTGTAGGCAGAAAGGCAGGAGCCATTGACCACACAGAAAAACAACTGAAGCCGAATATAAAGGAGCTGTTGGAGCCCATGAACAGGACACGCAGCAGAAAGAAAGACAAAAAGACCATACCAATGAGCAGCCTTAGGAGACCAAGCTGGAACAATCAAGGTGTTATGTATGAAAATCCTTGAACGTAACTCAGCGAGTGAATGCCCAGCTTACGAGTGCCTAAGGATGTCTACTGATAAGGCTGGCATCCAAGTCCCCATTGCACCTGAAGCACACGGAGGCCACCATGTTGGGAATTACTGGTGTGTGGGCCCTGGATAGAACAAAATGTATACTTCAGGATGCAGGACACAAGGAAGATGAGGTGTCTCCAAAAATCGCAAGATGAGATCAGGCCATTATAACAAAAACATGGAAACAAAAACTTGTGTGGGTCTTACTGGCCCCTACCATATGCAGTATGTGTAGTGATGAAGGTTCTGTTAGCAAAGCAGATAAGGAAGAGCCACAACAAACCCTCATTAAGAGCATATATTGGATGCACATGTGTCCTATGGGGCGAATTGCAAGGACAAATAGTACGCTTAGCCAGAAGACCTAACGAATTCACACCAGTTCATCAAAGCAAGGTGGTCAAGTCTGGGGGTCACATTGCCCACTGCTAGTGTCAACTGCAATACATGAGTTCCTAAGTATGTTGGCTATAATAAACATTTGAAAATGTGTGACCAGGTTATGTCTCTGTGGCACAGTGTGACCCTAGGCTAATTTCACAGTATCCTTGTATTACCCACAGGATAAATATGTCCAGCCATGATGTAGGAGCAGAACACACTTTGCGCCCCTGTGCAGAGCCATCACAGGAAGTCCTGGTAAGCATCTGGAGTCATAGGGGATTCATTTTCTTCCTAAGGCCAACAGAGAGTATATTAGAGATGTCTCTGTATCTGAATAAGAGCCAAAGCCGAAGAGCAATAGAGTGGGAAGGGTACTGTTCCGACCATCCCGCCATACTCCTGACATACTATCCTTCCTCTGAAGAGTATTTGCAGACTCTCTTATAGCATCTGTGAGTAGGGAAATCTCCTTGGCCATCCTCACTGGCTTCGCAAAACCTCAGGGAATGAGTGAATTTTGTACAGGGTCACATCTAGAGGTTAATGCTGCATCCAAGCATGCAGGTTTTCTCAGAATAACTAGGAAAATTTTCTTTTGCTTCCTTGCCAGCCTGGAAAGCAGAATATTAGGTCCATCACTCCAGGACAATGATTCTACATTTACATTTTGCCACCGTTACAAACTTCCAGAGATTAGTGATGCCTAGAGAATCAGCTCTTTGTCATGGACAACAAGTGTTTCCCCAGCCACAAAGTGTGCTTTGAAAGGTCATTTGGTTTGGTAGGGAATGTGATCCTACTATCACTACTTCCTTCACCTTGTAGTTTGTTTGTGGTATTATTCTACAGTTTCTTCTGAGAGTATGAGAATGTAGACACCGTGTACCTATAGCATTTTATACCATCGATACAATCTTCACAAGTTCTCTTGGCAGCACTCATGGAGACTGAAATTCTGATCTCGGGTCTCTCTGTGAATCATCACTAATGAGGTTTGTGTTCATATCTTAACAGTTGGGGTACTGGATCTTAATCATCCCCTGATCTGAACACCCATCTGAGATCACCAGGGTGCCACAGCACTACTAAAGTAGGGAAGAAAACAGAAAAAGGAATGAAACAGTGAGGTGGGGAAGAACCCAGAGGTGGAACATGACCAGGCTGTTGATCTCAGAAACAGGACGTATCAGGCCATATGACAGAAGAATAGATATGAGCACAGGGACACTGTAATGTAACATGGTTGGCATGAGGAAGCATGGCCAGCTTGAGTAAGGAGACTGGTATTGGGAAAGAGACAAACACAAACCTTTATAGACTTACTCTTTATTGCCATTACACCCATACTGCCTGTTCCCCTATCCACTCTTGCCTGTCTCACCTAGGTCATTCTTACTCCTCACAGGTATACAAGGCATTGTTTGCAGTTCTTACTTATTTCTGAAATGATAATACAAATCTTCATTGAAGATCTGTATAACTCCAGAGGCTGTTGATGCCATGAAGGAAACAGGGACAGTGCTCTATGTAGCCCTGAAATGTTTCAGGACATACATGTGTATTTCAGACAGTAGAGAGGTTGGAGAGTGGGGAAGTAGGCTAATCTTCGGGTCCATACTATGCAACTATGGGAGAACCTCTACAGATAACATTGAGGTGGAGCAATTGGTATAACTTCACATAAGCAATGTTGATTTTAGGTTCAAGTGCAATAGGTGGAATTTGAGGCCTAGCCTGAAATGTCTCTCCAATCTCAACAACCTCCACCCTCCTTAACTACTGTCAAAAACCTTGCCAATTCTTTCCTAAAAGGGGAAAAAAGTGTGTTCTAATGCTGAGCTTCAGCTGGAGATATGTCTCCCTCCTCTCATTAAACTGTAGAGGCAGACTGTCCAACTGACTTTTAGAAACAATCATTGCAAACTCACAAACAGAACCGAGTTGTTTATTTTCCCATTCAAATCCTACATATATTTGCACAGAGTCAAATACATATGACCGTGTGGATTTGTCCTGAATTATCAATTCACATTTTATCACCTGTCTGGCCCTCTGCATCCTGTCTTAGTACCTGAAGTGAGTTCCAGGGTTTTTCTGTGTTGACCTAGCTTGTCTCCTAATTCTAAAATAGTGCTTGTGATGAACACATGTCCCAATGAATTTAGGCAAAGTTTGATGGTCCATCATCTTCCAGTCAAAGTCCAGAATTACCCTGAGGAACACGAAAAATACATATTCATTACAAGTATATAATATAAAGTTGTTTTGATACTTCTGGATGCTGGTTAAGACACACTAATTCCCTTCTAAGTCTAGATCTTCTGATATCAAGTCTCCAGTCCATGAGGTAAAGTCCATTCTCTCACCCCTTCCCCACTATCATATCGAGGATTACACAAGAAATCTCACAAGTCATGATTTACCACAAGCAAAATTATTCAGAGACAATGGAGGAAATAAATTTGGGAGAGCCAAAACTTAGGAGATGGGAGGAGGGTAAGAAATGGGTTTACCTCTCTTGGAACTCTGAGAAGGACAGGGTATTAAAGATTCAGCTTGGCATCTATCTGAGTGTCTCTGTACGTTACCCATGCTTCAGCAGAATTATTCGGCCTTAATCACTTTTGTACAGCTGTCCTTCCAATTTGTTGTCTCTTCCAGAGGCCCTGGAGGAACTGCGTTTGGCTAACCTCTTTTAGTCACAAGCCTCAAATGTACAGGTGTGAAGTTAGCATTTAGGTACCTGACAAGATGGACAGCATGTACTAGCTACCCACCTATATATCCTTCCTCTTTACCCCCTCTTCATGTGCTTTCATCATCTTGTAGTAGTACAATGGATTGAGCCACAGGTCTTTTCTGATGATCTGGTAAAGTAAGTAGGTAAGGTAAGTAGGTAAGGCAATTAGCTCAAGGTTCACACTCAGCACTCAGCAAGCCAGTGAACCAACCAACGTCACAGATGGCTTGCTTTGGCCTTTTGTAGTACCTCAGTGATCCTGTTTGAGCCTGCAAAATTGTGGTCTGTAAACCAGTTGAAGAAGTTTGGGCTCTTGTTGTGGTTTCTGTGACTGTCAGCTTCAATTTTATAATCCGGACGCCACTGAATGGGAGTGGAATGGCACAACCTATACCCTGCAAGAAGACATGATAAAAGAATCCAAGACCTGTTGGCCATTATCAATTCACAAACTCCAAAAAACACACTGTGAGCAAATTCTTACCAGTGATATCAACGAGTAATTCCTTAACAACCACTGCATTCTGGAAGTATGGGCTATTTCTGAAGTAAAAGGTGATTTTGCAGGATCTCTTGGGATGCCTGAGTTCTTGTACCTACCAGAAGAAAAGGTAGAAAGCTAAAAGCCCTTTACAAGTAACCGGCAATTTCCTGTTTGGAAGTGAGTTCTGTTCGTGACACTGTATAGCCCACCAAGATAAATGCCTTGGGTACTCACTTCCAAATTGATCATGTAGCTAAGCATGTCTTCATCTTGGTCACTGATCATTGCTGACAGCTGGGGATGGTTCACAAACTGCCTGGGTCAAGGAGCCTTCAGATGCTGTGGATGTGCTAGGTATAACCACTGGCATTGAAAGCAGCAAGTGATGTGTGAGGCTAGTGTCTTCCTAGGTACTCCAATCTCCATCTTATTCTAGGCCAAGGAATATCCTAAATAATAAGGTAAGCTTAGGATTTGCAAATTGAAGACGACCTGAACTGAGCTCTATTGTATTCTGTTCTCTGAGTGATGGGGTCCAGATTTTACAATCTCTTTGTCTAAATGTCTTCTTACCCACCTCTTACTGACCGTGGCGTAACTCAAACCCCTTTCCAATAGCACCATTACAAAACTCTTCTCCAATTAGCAGCCTATGTGGCAACTTCCTTGTGCTACTCATACTTTCTATGACTCATTGTAACTACAACTCCTGCCTATACCAATCTGTAGCCTAGATTATCCATAGTCCTCATCTCTAGGGACCCTAGCAGTGTGATGATCCAGATCCTGTGCATGCAAATGCCTCATAAAAGGTCCACTACTCGAAAACACAGGCTGCAAGGCAGTAACAAGTAAGATGCCTAAGGATACAGTTTGGGCCCAGAAGCCAGGGATGCCCCGGATGTTGCTGCTTCTGGAATCCAGGAGAGTCTTTTGCCTCTTGCTCAGATTCTGTTTTAGGCGTTCATGAGCCTTGGTTGCTTGGTTATTCACTGGTCCCAGATCTAACTGAAGAGCCTGCAATTCCTTCAGTGGTGGCTGTTGAGAAATGGGTTTACCGTTGGCTAACCATTGCTTCCTCCGTGCTTGTGATACAAATTGTCTGAAAGGTGCCTCTAAATCACCCCCACCAGCTTTTTTGTCTCCTACTCAGCCATTTTATTCTCCTGCTGCACCGGCCCCACAGCCTTGCTGCCCAACAGTGGCAGCACAGCCGACTCTCCAGTGCTCCATGTAGTCTCCACGTGGCCTGTACCTTTCACAGGGATCCTTAGCCTGGCCCAACTGGACCTCCATGAGCAGCAAGCAAGTTCTCAGAAGGCGTTAGCAATGCAGCAGTTTGCCGTGCATTGTCTTCCCGCGCAGTCTGTGCTTTCCCATTCCCGAGGGCAACCTCTCCTCTACCCGTGGGACTTGCCCACTCTCCTTCCCTTCTGCCTATTCTGCCTCCTTTTCCACTGCCCTTGCTTCTCCCTCCCTGTGTGCCATCCCGGGAAACCATCTCCCCTCCCCGTGAGCCATTGTTCTGCTTACCTCCCTCTTTTCCACACCACGAGCCTACTCCCCTTCTCTCGTAGCACATGCCCCCCATCCCCCATCATCCTGGCATGGTCACTTCCCTCTTGGCCTGCTCTGCCCTCCTACCACTACCCTGGGTGCCAAGGCCTTTCTCTTCTTGCCTGCCACGAGCTTTTGTCCCCCTGTCCTCCTCTATCCTCTAGGCTAGGTCTCCCCTCCCCGGAACTCGGCTCCCTCCCCCTCCTCCGTTCCCATTGCCAATATTCTCTCACCGCTGGCCCGCCGCCTCCCCACAGGAAGCGCCCCCTAGATTACCTCTTCCGCAGGTGGAGGAGTCCCACATTCCTGTCTACTCGCCATGTCGTCCTGCTCGTCCTCACCCCAAGCTTGCTCCTGCAGAGACCCACAAAGCAGCTCGGCCTCGGGGAACCGCCCAACCACGGACTGTGCTGGAGTAGGGACAATCGCCCTGCACCGGAAAGCAATTAGCTACTTCCGCCTGGGTCGGGCTCCCAGCCAAGAGAGGGATGGCACCTAGTTCCGCGTCATTCCTCCAGAGGCGGAAGTTGAAGGGGTGCCAGGTGCGGTGGGTCCGCCTGTAATCCTAGCCACTCCGGAAGCCTGGCCCAGATGGCGGGCGATTGAAGCCAGGCGGGAAAGCAAAGTCTGCTCCTGAGACCATCGGCAGTAAACAACTCCCAAAACACCCGAGGTGACCAGCTTTGATCCAAAGACCGCGGGGACACCCCTGGACCCTGGGTTCAAGCCCCTGGACAGACGCAGGAAAGAGAAAAATCAACGGCAGGGAAAGAAAAGGAGTGGAGGGAAGGGGAAGAAAGAGTGGCACGAGACGTGGAAACACTGACCCGGGGGAGAAACCTGGAGCAGACTACAGATTGGAATTTACTTAATAGTGCGGATACATTGTTACTTCTTAGTTGGGTGACTGCATCCCGGTTGTATAACCATACATTATCAAAACCTGAATGAAGGGCCTAACTCAGCATCATTGATACTCAGGGCAAAGCCTTGTGTGTTAAGGGCACCTATTATCCTGTGACATACAGACTCATTCCAGATCCCAAGTACAAGGCCAGGAAATATCTCAGCCAATCTCTGCCTCCCTGTCTCCTTTCCTCTCTGTCTCTCCTTTCCTCCCTCTCTCTCCTTCCTTCTCTCTCTCCCCGCCGCTGTCTCTCCCTCCTTCACTCTCTCCCTAACCCTTCCCTCTCTTTCTCTAGCCCTCTCTCCCCCCCTTTCTACCCTTTGACAACTAAATCATTTCTTCACACTGCCATATTGTAAACAAATTAAAAACATAGGCGAATAGTAGTCCTTGCATTCTACTCAAGACCCAAAATTCATTTGAGATTGGCTCACATTTCAGGCACTGTGTCACTTTGGTCACTTTGAAGGTGTGTTCTCAATTTAGGTCCAGCCTGTCTGGGCTTTTATGGCCCTTACTATACTTTCCCTGTGGCTGCAGATGACTGGTACATTTCCAATGAGTTGACAGAATAGATAACCACTACTTTCCTCGGTTAATTGAAATATTTTTATCCATATCTATTACCCTCAAGTAGAAAGAAAGGAAACCAAAATATTCTAAAGTCCACTGTGAGGTAAATACATAATGAAACTGATTTATATTTTTAATGACTAAGAAAGAGACACAAAGGAAAGAGGGCTTCATGTTTGATTCAAGCACTAAATCATTTGTGCTCTGGAGTTGAATTCCAAGTTTCTGTAAGCACTCTGTAACCAGTTTCTGTAAATACTCTTTTTGAATCATGTACACCTATTGTTGTGCATGGTGCTCTATATAAACTTACAGGTGTTACTGCTAGAATTTGCGCCCTACTTTGGTCCATGCTGGTGTGCATGTACAGAATGCTGCACATGCACCTATTTATGCATCTTTGCGTAAGGATTGGCCTCCTAGTGCATGTGGGCCTTCTTGTACACATTCACGTGTATATCCTCATGTCATGGGCCTCTGTGTGCAAGAAGGCATGCTGTTGTTTGTGGGCCTCATGGTGTACATAGCTTGCTGGTGTTCATGCACATGATAGTTTAACTTTTTGTTTGAGTGTGGGTTTTCATCTAATTTTCATTTATTTATATTCCTTTAGTCCGTGTGCATGGAGGGGGGACAGTTAGCTGGTATTAGGGCAGTCCTGTTCATGTTTTGTGCAGAAGCCTTCGATATATGCGGCACACTTCCTGTGCCATATGTGTCCACAGGGTGGAGGCCAAGCCTACCCAGTACTGCAGGGCAAAGAATCCTGCACATCCTACACTCCACAGGCTTGGACTACAGTATGTTGGCTTTCTTTCTAAGTGTACCCCTGCCATTGTGCATGGGGGCCTGTTGAAACACATAGGCAGGGTCGTGCATCCTCACAGGCCAGCTGCTTCCATTTGTTCGTATGCTTTTGGTATATACGATCCTACTTTAATCATGCACCACCTAGAGTTCTTTTGCCTTATGCAGTATGTGCACTTGACAGTGTGTGAGAAATTTCTGGTGCGTGTGTGCCCACTGAAGCACGTGGGCAACTGCTGTGCATGTGCCAACTAAATTCCATGCATCTAATGGAATGCAAAGGCCCTCTGGTGTGCATACACCTATTCATTCAGCTTAACCTATTGGTGCACATGAGATTCTTGGAGCATGTACCCCTGCCAGTATGTGTTTGGTAAACGTGACCCTCAGCTGTTCAACGGTGTTCTAGTTCATGTTGTTTGTAAGTGTCTGCTCCTGCACGTGTCCACGTGTTGGCTGTTAAATGTGACTCGAGGTCCTCCTTGTGTCCATTAGTTTGCTTTCTGGTGCACAAGTACCTTGGATTGTGTGTGTGAATGCTATTCTCTGTACACCTGCTCCTTTGTGCAGGCATGCTGCTGCAAATGTGCTTTCCAATTCTGGTGGGCATGCATCTGATATTTTGTTTTTTATTGTGCTTGTGTGTTGTTATTTAGGGCAGTCCAGTTAACTTTCTGTGCTGAAAATTGAGGTACTCAGAGTCATGCTGATCCCCATATTGTTCCGTGAATCTGGGGGACAGAGGCCAGTGGCATCAGGTCCTATGGATTCTGTACCACATACTCCTGGCCTATAAACAGTTTTGCTTCCTTCGTATTCCTATGGTGCATGGTCCATGTTTTGTGTGGATTCGGCAACTTAGGCTGCCCAGACTGGTATGCTGATGTATATGTGCCTTGTGGTATATGTCCTCTACAGGGATTCTGGTAATTCTGCTGGTAATTCAGGGCATTCAGTCATGTCCACCAGATGGTTCATGTTAGCCTCCTCCATGTGTGCTTTGGATAGCAGGGGAGGGCTTCTTGTGTGCATCCACCAGCTTTGCTATGGTCCTCTTTGTGCACAAAAACTTCCTCATCCTGTGTGTCTGATGCATGGAGGACACTTGTTGTGCATGCCCACTGGAGTTGTCTCTGCTGGTGTATATGAGCCTCCTAATGCATGTGCACCTGCTGATGTGCATGAGCCTTCCGCTGTAAAGGTGTCATAGGTACTCAGTGAAACTACTATTATGCATGCATTTCCTGAAATGAAGTACCTTCTAGTACACATCAGCCTATTGGTGCCTCTGCATATCATCTGACATATGCCAATATAGCTGTGCATTCCGATCCTTGTCCAAGAGAGACTGCTGGCATGATTTAGACCTCTGGTGGGCAGGTATGTCCTAGTTCATGTGAGCCTCAGTGTTTGTATGTTCCTCCTGACTCACATGCATTTCTTGGTGCATGTGGTCCTTCTATTGTCCATATGTATTCTTGGTGTTCCTGAGCCTGCTTATCGATGTGGGCCTCCTGGTGCACAACAGTGTGCTAGCATTCATACACAAGACTCCTGAAAGAGCTCGTAGGACATGGGTGCCCATGGACCTAAGATTTTACTTATTTTTTGCACAAGTTGTGTGTGTTTTTGGCACTGGGTCACCAGCTAGTTTTTGTGGTTGAGCATGGGGCCATCTGGTTTCCTCTGCACCCCATGATGTTCTCCACAGACAACAAAAGCTGGCTTTTTGCAGTAGATCCAGTTGATGAACCTGCATGGCCAATACCCAGTCTATGTCCCAGAACCCACACTCTGGCTGGGATCCTGGGAACCATCCATCCCTGGAGTCCTTGTCTGGTCACAGGCACAGATTTCCTCATTGGGAGGCTTAATTGCCCTACCCATACTCCAGATTACCTATCACAATGCTGTTTCTTATGGTCAGCAAAATGAGCAGCAACCTGGACAGGTACCTGGTCATGCTGAAGATGGAGCTGTCATCCTGGTTCTGGGAAGGAGACTGATGTTTGCTAACATCTGAGGGCTCATGGAGACCTACCTGGGAATCTTACCTAGGCAGACACCCGGCTGGATACCTGGCTCTTGGCCCAGAAGCGCTGCTCTAGTTCAATTCAGGCCCATCCTGAGAGGGTTTTTCTGGGGCAGCTTTCTAGCTTCTTACCTGAGCAGCTACCTGTACAGAATGAAGAGTCATCTGATGCTCTACGGCCAGAAGCACCACTTACGGAGACCCAACTGCCACCCTCAGAACTGGGGGCTCCATGCAGTAAGTCCCAGAGAAGACACTTTACCTGAGTGCCCTGGTCACATGTTCCACTGTGAGACAAAGTCCCCAATATCTGTGATGCTCTGTGTTACTGTCCATATTACTGTTCCTTTGACAACAGTGTTCTGCTGATCTCTAGCATTATGTGAGCCACAGGCCGTGGGTTACACAATACTTGCTTTAGAACCCAAAGTGTGAGAATCCAAACATAGGACCTGAGCTCATGCAACAACACCAGCACAAATATACAGAAGGAGAAACAAGATGGATAGAGAGAAAATTATTAAACTGTTTTAATACTTTAGCTGGGGTAGGTAGCTCATTCCTGTAATCCTAGCTACTCAGGAACCTGAGGTCTGACGATTATGTCTTGAAGCCAGCTGAGGCAGAAATGTCCACAAGGCCCTTTGGTCTAATGTTCAAGTAAAAAAGTTAATAAATAACACATTGGCAAGAATAATAGCCCTGCACACAAAAGCTCAGAGACTGCACCCTGCACTGAGTTCAGATCCCAGACTGAGAAAAAAATTAATCTATTTTTATTTACTAACTTATTTATTGTCCAAGTGATGTGCAAAGGGGTTACAGTTTCACATGTAAGGCAGGGAGTACATTTCTTATAAAATTATTACCTCTTCCTCATTTTTTCCCAACCATCCCCACTCCCCATTCCCCATCTCACATGAGTGGTACATAGAGTTATAGCATATAATTTTGTAATGACTGCTGTGGTGTTTGTTCATCGTTTCTTTGTGTCTCCATTTTGATGCTCCCCTTCCCTTCCTAGTTCCAATAAATATATAAACAATACCTAGGGAACTGAAATCAGTCACAATGACATGAGGGGCAAAAATGTTTTCTCTGGATTGTTGTACTTTTCCGCAGACTGCGTCTGTCTGCTGCCTGTGGGCTGAAGGTTTCCTCTCCTAGTCACCAATGAGCACTGGAGGTGAGTGGAGAACCGGGGACTTTGCCAGGGCAGTGGTAGTGCTCTGCTGCCAGTGCCGCAAGAGTTTAAATTTCTTCATGGATGTTTAATAACCCTTGCTTGTCAATTGGCATGTGTCTCTTTCTTAGTCATTAAAAATATAAATCAGTTTCATTATGTATTTACATCACAGTGGACTTTAGAATATTTTGGTTTCCTTTCTTTCTACTTGAGGGTAATAGATGTGGGTAAAAATATTTCAATTAACCGAGGAAAGTAGTGGTTATCTATTCTGTCAACTCATTGGAAATGTACCAGTCATCTGCAGCCACAGGGAAAGTATAGTAAGGGCCATAAAAGCCCAGACAGGCTGGACCTAAATTGAGAACACACCTTCAAAGTGACCAAGGTGACACAGTGCCTGAAATGTGAGCCAATCTCAAATGAAGTTTGGGTCTTGAGTAGAATGCAAGGACTACTATTCGCCTATGTTTTTCGATTTGTTTACAATATGGCAGTGTGAAGAAATGATTTAATTGTCAAGGGGGAGAAAAAGGGGGAGAGAGGGATAGAGAAAGAGAGGGAAGCGGGAGGGAGAGAGAGACGGAGAGAGAGAGAGCGGCAGCAAGAGAGAGAAAGAAGGAGAGAGAGAGGGAGGAAAGGAGAGAGAGAAGAAGGGAGACAGGGAGGGAGAGATTGGCTGACAGATTTCCTGGCCTTGTACTAGGGATCTGGAATGAGTCTGTATGTCACAGGATAATAGGTGCCCTTAACACA
This sequence comes from Perognathus longimembris pacificus, assembly GCF_023159225.1. Classification (NCBI taxonomy): domain Eukaryota; kingdom Metazoa; phylum Chordata; class Mammalia; order Rodentia; family Heteromyidae; genus Perognathus; species Perognathus longimembris. Next base: position 161,740 of record NW_025956782.1, on the reverse strand, counting down.
CAAGGCTTTGCCCTGAGTATCAATGATGCTGAGTTAGGCCCTTCATTCAGGTTTTGATAATGTATGGTTATACAACCGGGATGCAGTCACCCAACTAAGAAGTAACAATGTATCCGCACTATTAAGTAAATTCCAATCTTTAGTCTGCTCCAGGTTTCTCCCCCGGGTCAGTGTTCCCACGTCTCGTGCCCACTCTTTCTTCCTCTTTCCTCCACTTTCTTTTCTTTGCCTGCTATTGATTTTTCTCTTTACTGCGTCTACCATGGGGATTGAACCCAGGTCCCAGGGGTGTCTCCGCGGTCTTTGGATCAAAGCTGGTTACCTAGGGGTGTTTTGGGAGTCGTTTACTGCCGATGGTCTCAGGAGCAGACTTTGCTTTCCCGCCGGGCTTCAATCGCCCGCCATCCGGGCCAGGCTTCCGGGGTAGCTAGGATTACAGGTGGACCCACCGCACCTGGCACCCCTTCAACTCCTGCCTCTGGAGGAATGACGCGGAACTAGGTGCCATCCGTGTCTTGGCTGGGAGCCCGACCCAGGCGGAAGTAGCTAATTGCTTTCCGGTGCAGGGCGCTTGTCCCGCCTCCAGCACAGTCCGTGGTTGGGCGGTTCCCCGAGGCCAAGCTGCTTTGTGGATCTCTGCAGGAGCAAGCTTGGGGTGAGGACGAGCAGGACTACATGGCGAGTAGACAGGAATGTGGGACTCCTCCACATGCGGAAGAGGTAATCTAGGGGGCGCTTCCTGTGGGGAGGCGGCGGGCCAGCTGTGAGAGAATATGGGCACTGGGAATGGAGGAGGGGGAGTGAGCCGAGTGTGCGGGGAGGAGGAGCCTAGCCAAGAGGATAGAGGAGGACAGGGGGCAAAAGCTCGTGACAGGCAAGAAGAGAAAGCCCTTGGCACCCAAGGTAGGGGTAGGGGGGCAGAGCAGGCCAAGAGGGAAGTGACCATGCCAGGATGAGGGGGGGTGGGGGTCATGTGCTAAGAGAAAAGGGGAGTAGACTCTTGGGGTGGAAGAGAGGGAGGTAAGCAGAACAATGGCTCACGGGGAGGGGAGATGGTTTCCCGGGATGGCACACAGGGAGGGAGAAGCAAGGGCACTGGAAAAGGAGGCAGAATAGGCAGAAGGGAAGGAGAGTGGGCAAGTCCCACGGGTAGAGGAGAGGTTGCCCTCGGGAATGGGAATGCACGGAAAACTGCTGCATTGCTAATGCCTTCTGAGAACCTGCGTGCTGCTCATGGAGGTCCAGTTGGGCCAGGCTAAGGATCCCTGTGAAAGGTACAGGCCACGTGGAGACTACATGGAGCACTGGAGAGTCGGCTGTGCTGGCACTGTTGGACAGCAAGGCTGTGGGGCCGGTGCAGCAGGAGAATACAATGGCTGAGTAGGAGACAAAAAAGCTGGTGGGGGTGATTTAGAGGCACCTTTCAGACAATTTGTATCACAAGCACGGAGGAAGCAATGGTTAGCCAACGGTAAACCTATTTCTCAGCAACCACCACTGAAGGAATTGCAGGCTCTTCAGTTAGATCTGGGACCAGTGAATAACCAAGCCACCAAGGCTCATGAACGCCTAAAACAGAATCTGAGCAAGAGGCAAAAGACTCTCCTGGATTCCAGAAGCAGCAACATCCAGGGCATCCCTGGCTTCTGGGCCCAAACTGTATCCTTAGGCATCTTACTTGTTACTGCCTTGCAGCCTGTGTTTTCCAGTAGTGGACCGTTTATGAGGCATTTGCATGCACAGGATCTGGAACATCACACTGCTAGGGGCCATAGAGAAGAGGACTATGGATAATCTAGGCTACACATTGGTGTAGGCAGGAGTTGTAGGGACAATGAGTCATAGAAACAATGAGTAGCACAAGGAAGTTGCCACATAGGCTGCTAATTGGAGAAGAGTTTTGTAATGGTGCTATGGGAAAGGGGTGTGAGTTATGCCACGGTCAGTAAGAGGTGGGAAAGAAGACATTTAGACAAAGAGATTGTAAAATCTGGCCCCCATCACTCAGAGAATAGAATACAACAGAGCTCACTTCAGGTCGTCTTCAATTTGCAAATCCTAAGCTTACCTTATTATTTAGGATATTCCTTGGCCTAGAATAAGATGGAGATTGGAGTACCTAGGAAGACACTAGCCTCACACATCACTTGCTGCTTTCAATGCCAGTGGTTAAACCTAGCACATCCACAGCATCTGAAGGCTCCTTGACCCAGGCAGTTTGTGAACCATCCCCAGCTGTCAGCAATGATCAGTGACCAAGATGAAGACATGCTTAGCTACATGATCAATTTGGAAGTGAGTACCCAAGGCATTTATCTTGGTGGGCTATACAGTGTCACGAACAGAACTCACTTCCAAACAGGAACTAGGCTGGTTAACTGGAAAGGGCTTTTAGCTTTCTACCTTTTCTTCTGGTAGGTACAAGAACTCAGGCATCCCAAGAGATCCTGCAAAATCACCTTTTACTTTAGAAATAACCCATATTTCCAGAATGCAGTGGTTGTTAAGGAATTCCTCGTTGATATCACTGGTAAGAATTTGCTCACAGTGTGTTTTTTGGAGTTTGTGAATTGATAATGGCCAACAGGTCTTGGATTCTCTTATCATGTCTTCTAGCAGGGTATAGGTTGTGCCATTCCACTCCCATTCAGTGGCGTCAGGATTATAAAATTGAAGCTGACAGTCACAGAAACCACAACAAGAGCCCAAACTTCTTCAACTGGTTTACAGACCACAATTTTGCAGGCTCAAACAGGATCACTGAGGTACTACAAAAGGCCAAAGCAAGCCATCTGTGACGTTGGTTGGTTCACTGGCTTTCTGAGTGCTGGGTGTGAACCTTGAGCTAATTGCCTTACCTACTTACCTTACCTACTTACTTTACCAGATCATCAGAAAAGACCTGTGGCTCAATCCATTGTACTACTACAAGATGATGAAAGCACCTGAAGAGGGGGTAAAGAGGGAGGATATATAGGTGGGTAGCTAGTACATGCTGTCCATCTTGTCAGGTACCTAAATGCTAACTTCACACCTGTACATTTGAGGCTTGTGACTAAAAGAGGATGGCCAAACGCAGTTCCTCCAGGGCCTCTGGAAGAGACAACAAATTGGAAGGACAGCTGTGCAAAACTGGTGAAGGCTGAACTAATTCTGCTGAAGCATGGGTAACGTACAGAGACACTCAGATAGATGCCAAGCTGAATCTTTAATACCCTGTCCTTCTCGGAGTTCCAAGAGAGATAAACCCATTTCTTACCCTCCTCCCATCTCCTAAGTTTTGGCTCTCCCAAATTTATTTCCACCATTGTGTCTGAATAATTTTGCTTGTGGTAAATCATGACTTGTGAGCTTTCCTGTGTAATCCTCGACATGATAGTGGGGAAGGGGTGATAGAGAATGGACTTTACCTCATGGACTGGAGACTTGAGATCAGAAGATCTAGACTTAGAAGGGAATTAGTGTGTCTTAACCAGCATCCAGAAGTATTAAAACAACTTTATATTATATACTTGTAATGAATATGTATTTTTCGTGTTCCTTAGGGAAATTCTGGACTTTGGCTGGAAGATGATGGAGCATCAAACTTTGCCTAAATTCATTGGGACATGTGTTCATCACAAGCACTACTTTAGAATTAGGAGACAAGCTAGGTCAACACAGAAAAACCCTGGAACTCACTTCAGGTACTAAGACATGATGCAGAGGGCCAGACAGGTGATGAAATGTGAATTGGTAATTCAGGACAAATCCACACGGTCACATTTGTCTGAATCTGTGCAAATATATGTAGGATTTGAATGGGAAAATAAACAACTCGGTTCTGTTTGTGAGTTTGCAATGATCGTTTCTAAACGTCAGTTGGAGAGTCTGCCTCTACAGTTTAATGAGAGGAGGGAGACATATCTTCAGCTGAAGCTCAGCATTAGAACACACTTTTTTCCCCTTTTACGAAAGAAATTGGCAAGGGTGGTGACAGTAGTTAAGGAGGGTGGAGGTTGTTGAGATTGGAGAGACATTTCAGGCTAGGCCCCAAATTCCACCTATTGCACTTGAACCTAAAATCAATATTGCTTATGTAAAGTTATACCAATTGCTCCACCTCAATGTTGTCTGTAGAGGTTCTTCCATAGTTGGATAGTATGGTCCAGAAGCTTAGCCTCCTTCCCCACTCTCCATTCTCTCTACTGTCTGAAATACACATGTACGTCCTGAAACATTTCAGGGCTACATAGAACACTGTCCCTGTTTCCTTCATGGCATCAACAGCCTCTGGAGTTATACAGATCTTCAATGAAGATTTGTATTATCATTTCAGAAATAAGTAAGAACTGCAAACAATGCCTTGTATACCTGTGAGGAGTAAGAAGGACCTAGGTGAGACAGGCAAGAGTGGATAGGGGAACAGGCAGTATGGGTGTAATGGCAATAAAGAGTAAGTCTATAAAGGTTTGTGTTTGTCTCTTTCCCAATACCAGTCTCCTTACTCAAGCTGGCCATGCTTCCTCATGCCAACCATGTTACATTACAGTGTCCCTGTGCTCATATCTATTCTTCTGTCATATGGCCTGATACGTCCTGTTTCTGAGATCAACAGGCTGGTCATGTTCCACCTCTGGGTTCTTCCCCACCTCACTGTTTCATTCCTTTTTCTGTTTTCTTCCCTACCTTAGTAGTGCTGTGGCACCCTGGTGATCTCAGATGGGGGTTCAGATCAGGGGATGCTTTAGATCCGCTACCCCAACTGTTAAGGTATGAACACCAACCTCATTAGTGGTGATTCACAGAGAGACACGAGATCAGAATTTCAGTCTCCATGAGTGCTGCCAAGAGAACTTGTGAAGATTGTATCGATGGTATAAAATGCTATAGGTACATGGTGTCTACATTCTCATACTCCCAGAAGAAACTGTAGAATAATACCAGAAACAAACTACAAGGTGAAGGAAGTAGTGATAGTAGGATCACATTCCCTACCAAACCAAATGACCTTTCAATGCACTCTTGGGGAAACACTTGTTGTCCATGACAAAGAGCTGATTCTCTAGGCATCACTAATCTCTGGAAGTTTGTAACTGTGCCAAACGGTAAATGTAGAATCATTGTCCTGGAGTGATGGACCTAATATTCTGCTTTCCAGGCTGGCTAGGAAGCAAATTTTCCTAGTTATTCTGAGAAAACCTGCATGCTTGGATGCAGCATTAACCTCTAGATGTGACCCTGTACAAAATTCACTCATTCCCTGAGGTTTTGCGAGCCAGTGAGGATGGCCAAGGAGATTTCCCTACTCACAGATGCTATAAGAGAGTCTGCAAGTACTCTTCAGAGGAAGGATAGTATGTCAGGAGTATGGCGGGATGGTCGGGAACAGTACCCTTCCCCCTCTAGTGCTCTTCGGCTTTGGCTCTTATTCAGATACAGAGACATCTCTAATATACTCTCTGTTGGCCTTAGGAAGAAAATGAATCCCCTATGACTCCACATGCTTACCAGGACTTCCTGTGATGGCTCTGCACAGGGGCGCAAAGTGTGTTCTGCTCCTACATCATGGCTGGACATATTTATCCTGTGGGTAATACAAGGATACTGTGAAATTAGCCTAGGGTCACACTGTGCCACAGAGACATAACCTGGTCACACATTTTTAAATGTTTATTATAGCCAACATACTTAGGAACTCATGTATTGCAGTTGACACTAGCAGTGGGCAATGAGACCCCCAGACTTGACCACCTTGCTTTGTTGAACTGGTGTGAATTCGTAACGTATTCTGGCTAAGCGTACTATTTGTCCTTGCAATTCGCCCCATAGGACACATGTGCATCCAATATATGCTCTTAATGAGGGTTTGTTGTGGCTCTTCCTTATCTGCTTTGCTAACAGAACCTTCATCACTACACATACTGCATATGGTAGGGGCCAGTAAGACCCACACAAGTTTTTGTTTCCATGTTTTTGTTATAATGGCCTGATCTCATCTTGCAATCTTTGGAGACACCTCATCTTCCTTGTCTCCTGCATCCTGAAGTATACATTTTGTTCTATCCAGGGCCCACACACCAGTAATTCCCAACATGGTGGCCTCCGTGTGCTTCAGGTGCAATGGGGACTTGGATGCCAGCCTTATCAGTAGACATCCTTAGGCACTCGTAAGCTGGGCATTCACTCGCTGAGTTCCGTTCAAGGATTTTCATACATAACACCTTGATTGTTCCAGCTTGGTCTCCTAAGGCTGCTCATTGGTATGGTCTTTTTGTCATTCTTTCTGCTGCGTGTCCTGTTCATGGTCTTCAACAGCTCCTTTATATTCGGCTTCAGTTGTTTTTCTGTGTGGTCAATGGCTCCTGCCTTTCTGCCTACAACACCTGTGGCTGTTGAATATGGTCACAGGAAATTAACACCACCCATGACACAGTATAAAGGCCTCTGGCATTTGTTTCATAACTTACAAAAATTCCTGGACCTAAGGGGAATCCCTGCCCTCCTTCACTGGCTTTCTTGCTTTTTGGATCATGGGATTAGCATGTGATTTAAATTTGTTCCTAGTATAGATTACTCAAACATGGATAGTTTCCTGTATACTTTCACTCCTTATTCTCTTTCTGTTAAGTGATTTCTACACATTTTCCCAGAGATATTCCAATTTATAAATACTTCTGCTTTTTGGTTTTAACCTTAGTGCCCTTGTGAAATTTCAGATCATCAACATAAACTGAATGTCCATCACAAACATCACAAAAACCAAGCATATTCCCATGCATGTATGCTCTTAAAATAATAGCACGTTCTATCCCAATTTTGCTGATGGTACACCTCAATGCAACAATAGCAATTAGCAGCAGAGTCTTTTCTCTTGTATTGTGCTCTCATTTATCTTAGCGATTTCAGATTCCCATACTAGAGATAATATTCCCACATGACTTTATGTAAATCTTAACTATTCTCTGAGTGTGGATGTGTATGGAAAGTTATGGTGAAGATTTTTGTGCCATTTATGTGCTTTGGTAATACGCTTCCATGTCTGCAGCACATTGGACGTATTCTGAGCTCAGGTACCAAATGTTGGTTTGCAGATATTTTGGATATTTGTATGTGTCTTTGACTTTGCTGTCAGAATATTTTTCTGTGTCAAAGCACAGTATAGGGTGTAGAGTCAACCAGAAGGACACATTTTCATGGAGGTGTGTAAACCTCTCTGGTATTACCAGTGTTCTTGATGCGTATATGACTATGCATGTTTGTGTGTATGAATGAGTGTAACAACCTAGTGATTCCTTGCAACTAAAGTAGTGAAGAATGTTAGCCACACACTCATCAAATGTTGCACATGGGCCTGCCACTGGTATTGCCTCATTCTCACTAGACAAGAGAAAGAAATTACATCATGAGAGAGAAACAATGTTTCAAGGTTGTAAGTGTCTACAGATTATCTGAATTCATATCTGGAATAACTGGAATAGTCCCCCTCAATCTTTTCAGAATACCAAACATTAATGCAATAACTTAATATTTGTCTGCAAAACTAACTGAGAAAGGTTATATGATGAATGAAACTCCTTGTCTGATCAAGAGGAACTAATTATTGTCCTGCTGCTGACTTCAGTCATGTTGTTGAAGAGTGGGATGTATAGACCAGGCCATGGTTCATTGTCCTCGCTGTTTATAGGCCTGTGGTGAAAAAGAACATCCTAATGGGATAATGGAGAAGCCATTGGTCAAGATAAGATATTCATGTGGCCTTCAAGGACAAAATATTAGGAGATACATACACAGAAAGAGAGAGAGAGAGAAAGAGAGAGAGAGAGGAGATAAATGTGTGTTTCTATGTGGCTAGTCAAGAACTTAAAATCTCCTCATGGGCACATCAGTCACAAAATTCTTTCAGTTAGGCCTAAACTTCTAGTTTCTACCACTTCCTACTAGTAGAGTACTTTGAGTTATAAATGTATGGAAATACAAACTCATATAGGAAATTGGGCTCTCATGCTTCATCATGAAGGTGAGATGAAGAGACATGAATTGGTAGGCAAAGGCAGGCACCAGTACTGGTCAACAGGAAGAATGAGTAAAGCAAAACAAAGAAGGCCAGTTGAAAAGAAAGAGAAACATGGAAATTGACTTAGAGAGCAGAGGGAAGCTCTAAGCAGAAGACAATAAATGCACTAAAACCAAATAGCACATAACAAAGAAGACAACACAAAACTGAAACCAGATGTTCAGCCATAATTTTAATTTCTCCCATATAATCATTATCAATATCACCTGGATAGACAATCATGCCTTTCATAGTCCAGCTGGACCTGCTCAACACCAACCCTACTGTCCCATGAGGCAAAGGCTTGACAAACTATCATTTAGCCCCTGTCTGATCTTAGATAAACTTCTCTGTCCTTGCCACAGAAGTAGGAAGCTTCCTCCAGGCTTCAGTTGCACATTCATTAATTTATCCATAAGCAATTTCTGGGCAATTAATTTGTTGCTGAACATCAGAATATCTACCTGCACCCACCAGCATGTCATGGGATAGAGATATGTTGCTGCGGTTATTGTATTTTGCCACCTCATCAGACCTTTCCATCCATTCTGCAGTCTATAACAAATAATATCCCCCATTGAGGCAAGCCTGAGCAATTGTCTTCCAATCCTCTGGGCACAATGTCTGGTGAGCAAAACTACCAATCAAAGATAACGTGAAAGGAGCAGTTGCCCCATATTTCATAGTAGAACTCGTAATTTCTTTCAATTCCTTAAAACGTGGAATACCATACTACCAGTTGCCTTCTTTTTCTAAGATAGGAAAAAGTTGGAAATCCCCTCCCTCTTCTCCGTTGCAGTCAATATACCCTTTTCAACTGCAGACATAGGTGGAGGAGTCTGAATTAGGAGCAGTGGGCATTTACCTTCCCCATTTATCACAGGGCTGGGCATGGGGAAGGGTCGGTGCCCTGGAGGGTCTTTGTCGTTGTTACAGAGAGTGTCAAAGGCTAACACCGAATTTTTATACTTCTAACACTCTCACACTCGGAAGGACAGCCCTGTTCCTCTGCCATTGATACACAGAGGGTTTGTTTATTGTTCTTCTCACACAATAATTTTATAGAAACAATTTCAATCCGGTGATCAGTATCCAGACTCTTTTTAATCATTTTCCAAACATAAAATGTCAATGTTTTCCTCTAATTTTTATCTGTTTTTTTTAATTATTGACTAAACTTTTGCCATACCCCAAGTCCACTGTTCCCTCCTCCAGGAACCAGGGGCAGAGATTCTGTACAACTTCCTCTAGCCCCTTTGAACTAATTTTACAGTTCTTTTTCCTCAGGATGGTCCTATGTGCCCTCAGAAACACTCGTGTTTCACACTCATTTTACATCTCCTTCCTTTTTTCTTTTTCTTATTCTTTTTCTATTTCTATTTCCTTCACTTCAGCCCCCACCCCCACCCCACCACCACCGCTACTACACTTCTTGGTCCCTTTACCTGCTTGCTTCTCTGTGCGAGAAGTCCTTGTGATGATTTCCTCTGGTCCCTGTTCCGGCAACAGTGTCCGCGCGTCAGCCACAGCGTGAACAAGGATTCCAAGTGGCAAGGGGATTGATGATGAAGGAAACACAGAGAGACTGATGACACAACTCTGTTTATTTCAGCAAACCCTTTAGTTTCATACATCTATATTTCTCATAAGTTTGCATAAGTGTCTTATAGTTTGCAGGTGGTGGGTCTGCTGCACCCTCCATCCAAGCTAGTTTAGGTAGTTACTGTGGTTTTCAGGTAGGAGTTGGTTGTTCTCTGTAATGGGGTGTTGCTAGTCAGTCTGTCTGGGAACCGTGCTTTCTCCCAGTCTGTTTGCAGAGGTGCGTTTTCGGCTCACTAGGAGCTTCTCTCTGCTTTTTATTTTATTTTATCTTTTAGAAACTCCTACATCCACCTAAGCTGCAGATCTGCAGGGGGGCAGACCTACCTCTGGCTGTGTTTTTCATCCCAGTTATGATCTACCAGCTCACCAGTGTAAGACTGCCTGGAAAAATAACTGAAACAACAGCAATAAAGCTCAACACACACTTACAACAGAGGAAGTTGACAGGGGAATGGCTCCAGAGCAGACTCCTGCTCTTCTCCACAAGATTGCAGCAGCAGAGTTTGTTTCCCAGAGTGCTAAGCTATTGTTAGGAAGTTATGACCTCGTTTTCCACTGGGTGACACAAGAGAGCCACAGAAATTAACAATGCTTTTGCTGTGGTTTATGGTTGTTTTGTCCCTGAGACTCATTTCAGGGTAAGCACCAAAAACAAGCCATAAGAAGAGCTGTGGCTCAAGTGGGAGAGCATTAGCCTTAAGCACAAAAGTTCAGAAACAGCAAACAGATGTTGAGTTCAAGCCCCAAGTCTGCCATATGTACACAAAGGAAGATCACAAATAAATATCAGGATGCATTTTAGTGGATAGAAAAATGGCCTGGTGATTTATACAAATTTATTAACTGCTACTTTATACAAAATTTCTTTAAACTCAGTGCCTGTGGATAAGCATCTTGATAACTACATCCATTAGGATGCAGTTTGAAAATTTAAACATGTGTTATCTCCAGTTTTTCTAACTGTCTCTAACCAGGACACATACTTACAACAAAATACTCTATCTCCTCCATTAACTTAACAAGTGTAGCCAAGAACCACGAGGAAATGAACAAGGCTGAGAAAAAGGAAATTTTCAAGTATTATTTGTAAGCATCATAAATACGTGAGTCATATGCCACCATTCCACTGTATGAGTCAATGTCTCACAAACCTTTTCCCAGGTTATCTTCCACTTTTTTCTTGATCAAAATGGAGTTGTAGGGGCTGGGGATATGGCCCAGTGGCAAGAGTGCTTGCCTTGTGTACATGAGGCCCTGGGGTCGATTCCTCAGTCCCACATATACAGAAAATGGCCAGAAGGAGCGCTATGGCTCCAGTGGCAGAGTGCTAGCCTTGAGCAAAAAGAAGCCAGGGGCAGTGCTCAGGCCCTGTGTTCACTGCCTAATACTAGCCAAAAGAAAAAAATCAAAATGGAGTTGTGCTCACACTAGCAATTATAGAACACATGTTTCATGTATAATATTTGCAAGTTTGATCAGGACTTTGAAATGAAAAGTACACCATAATTTTATTTCATTTAATACGTTAGCTGATTTAGAGAAGACCTTTAGATAAAACATTTAGTAATAGTAGTAAAGCCAGCATCTCTCAAAGAATATTTGATCAATAGATCATCAACCATTGTTTGATCAAATCACGGCCAAATCTCCTCGGTAATGGATCACCTTGTCACATCCCTGATCTCAGTCAATATCCACCCTATCCATATCAACTAGCTCGGAAAGGACAAATTGTTGGGGATTCATCTTGGCCTTAAGGGGGGAAGGGCGAGGAGAGCACTCAGGAGACGCCGCCTTCCTCCAGCCCTGGGACAGTGTGGAAGTGAGGCACACCTATCTCCTTCTGGGTCCGGAACCAGAATGGGTAGCTTTGAGACCAACCCCCACCTCGTGCCAGTGAGCACGTGTGCTCTCCTTTTGCGGGCTTTGCCCAGAGGGCAGTACTATGGGAAGTGACGCTAGCCCATGAGGGAGGTCCTTGGGAGCTGCCCGTGGATGGACAAGCTCGCCAGCCTATCGCCAGCTCAGGCTCAATCCTCGTCAACACTACTATATTACTGTGAGCCCCTCCTGATTAAATTGGATTTCTCTCTGAAGCGTCTCCAAGATCTGTCTGTACCTGGATTCCTTGGTGGGTAAGGAAGGAGGAAAAGGGGATCTCGTTCAGCCACGTGCACCTTAGAATAGCCCTTTGCTCCCCCTTGGGTGCCCGCTGGTCAGGTGCCCAGAGGAGAGGGTGAAAAGGGGAGCACTGATAAGGGAGCAAGCTTAGCATCCCCACACAAGGGGAGGTAAATCTAGTGCACCAACAAATGACAGTTTTTGTAGCTGAAGCATATACTCACTGTCATCTAGCAGGAAAGAACTGCAGTTGCGATCTCAGCCAATATATTTGATTATAAGGCACCCGTGCTAGGAACTAAGACACTCTCTGATGGTTACCATTCAATATTGTGTAATTTTGCTATTTCACACTCTCAACCTAAATCAATGAATCTTTCAAGAAATATACAAACATCCCACATACATATACACACAATTTTGTTAACCAGTGCCTTGATCTATGTAAATTCAATAATCATCTTTGTTGTTGTTGTTTTTCAAATTTTTATTATCAAACTGATGTACAGAGTGGTTACAGTTTCATACGTTAGGCATTGGATACATTTCTTGTACTGTTTGTTACCTTGTCCCTCATACTTTCCCCTCTTTCTCCTTTTCCTCCTCCCCCAATAAGGTGATCAGTTCACTTACACCAAACAGTTTTGCAAGTATTGCTTTTGTAGTTGTTGTTTTTTTTTTACCCTGTGTCTCTCAATTTTGGTATTCCTTTCCAATTTCCTAGTTCTAAAGCCAGTATACGTGGTTTCCAATATACTCACATAAGATTACAGAGATACTGTAGGTACAACCACAGGAAGGTGATACAAGAACATCATCAATAATCAAAGGTTCAGATATAGATGGGATGTTGAAAGTAGTTACAACTGTGATATAACAATCGTTTCCGTAACATGAGGGTATAGCTATTGGGCTCTTGTGATCCTTTGCTATGACTTGCCTAAACCTGTACTAATTATTCCCAATAAGGGAGACCATAGAGTCCATGTTACTTTGGGTCTGGCTCACTTCACTTAGTATAATTGTTTTTCCAAGTTCTTCCATTTCCTTACAAATGGAACAATGTCATTCTTTCTGATACAGGCATACAATTCCATTGTGTATATGTACCACATTTTCCTGATCCATTCGTCTACTGAGGGGCATCTGGGTTGCTTCCAGATTCTAGCTATGACAAATTGTGCTGTGATAAACATTGTTGTGCTGGTGGCCTTAATGTGATTTTGTTTGTGGTCTTTTGGATTTTCTTTGGTCTTTTGGGGCTGCTGGGTCATGGGGGAGCTCTATATTTCGCCTTCTGATGAATCTCCATACTGCTTGCCAGAGTGGCTGACCCAGTTTACATTCCCACCAACAATGAAGTAGGGTTCCCTTTTGGCCACATCTCCTCCAACAATTGTTTTTGTTAGTTTTCTTGATATATGACATTCTTGCTGGGGTGAGATGGAATCTCTATGTTGCTTTGATTTGCATTTCTTTTATGGCCAGTGATGTAGAGCACTTTTTCATATGTCTCTTGGCCATTCTCAAATCCTCATCAGAGAAGCCTCTTTGTAAATCTTTAGCCCACTTGATGAGGGGGCTATGGGTTCTTTGCAGTTTTGTTTTGGAGGAAGGTAATTTTTTTAGTTCTGCATTTATTTGAGATATGAGGCCTTTGTCTGTTAAATTTCTGGTAAAGTACTTCTCCCGTTCTGTGGGCTTTCTGTTTATCTTGCGAGCTATGAACTTTGCCATGCAGAAGCTCTGCAGTTTGATGCAGTCTCATTTGCCCAACCTTTCTTTGATTTGTAGCCTTTCTGGGTCTTTGTAAAGGAAGTTCTGTCCTGCGCCAAGAAGCCCAAGTGTTTCTCCTACTCCTTCCTTTAGTGTTTTCAGGGTGTCTGATTTGTTTCGAGGTCTTTAATCCATTTAGAATTGATTTTGGTTCGGGGTGATATATAAGGACCTAGTTTTAGTTTGTTGCATGTGTTGAGCCAGTTTTGCCAGCACCATTTGTTAAAGAGGCTATCTTTCTTCCAAACTATTGTTTTAGCCACTTTATCAAAGATTAAGTATGCATAGTTCTGTGGGTTCATTTCTGGGTCTTCAATTCTGTTCCACTGGTCTTCAGGTCAGTTCCGGTGACAATAACCAAGCTGTTTTTATTACTATAGCTTTATAATACAGCTTGAAGTTGGGTATTGTAATTCCTCCAGCACTGTTCTTTCTGCTTAGGATTGTTTTTCTACTGTAGGTCTTTTATGGTTCCATATGAATTTCTGGATTGCTTCCTCTATTTCATTAAAAAGTGGTGTTGGGATACTAATGGGTATTGCCTTGAGTTTGTAGATAGCCTTTGGCAATATTCTCATTTTGATTCTATTAATCCTCCTAATCCAGGAGCATGGGAGGTTTTTCCATTTCCTTATTTCGGACGTAATTTCGTTTTTCAAGCTTTTAAAATTCTCCTCAAAGAGGTCTTTCACTTCTTTGGTTAAGGTTATTTCTAGGTATTTTTTGTTTTGGGGGGCTATTGCAAAAGGAGTTGCTTTCCTGATTTCCGCCTCGGTTTTCAGGTCATTAGCACAGAGAAAGGCCGTTGATTCTTGAGGATTTATTTTATACCCTGCAACTCTGCCAAAGTTTTGGATGAGCTCTAGTAGCTTGGGGTAGAATCTATGGGATTCTTTAGGTATAGGATCATGGATCATATCATCTGCGAAGAGAGAAGGTTTAACTTCATCTTTTCCTTTTTGGATCCCCTTTATATTTCCTTCTTTCCTAATTGTAGATATTTAGAATGATTATATCTTCCTGTAGGAGATATCTCTTTACTAGTATGTAGTAACCTTCTTTATCTCTTCTTACCTTTTTAAATTTGAAATCAATTTTCTCTGATAGTAGGACTGCAACTCCAGCCTGCTTATGGGGGCCATTTGCTTGATAGATTTGTTTCCAGCCTTTCACTTTTAGAAGATGTTTACTTTTGCTGGATAGATGTGTCTCTTGGAGGCAGCACAAAGGTGGATCATGATTTTGATCCGACTTATGAGCCTATGTTGTTTGATTGGAGGATAAAGTCCATTAATGTTTAGAGTTAGAATTGAGAGATGATCGTTTGTTCCTTTCATTGTCACTATCTTGTTAAAATCTGTGTCTTCCCATTTCTTGATCTGATGTTTCCTATTTAGGGTGCATTTCTCTGTCTGTATTGGGATCTTGATTATTTTCCCTGTATAGTACATCTTTAAGGATTTTTTGCAAAGCTGGGTTGGTGGAGATGCATTGTTTCAGTTTTTCCTTACTATGTAAGACTTTTATTTGACCTTCGGCTATGAACGAGAGTTTGGCTGGGTAAAGTATCCTTGGTTGGTGGTTATTTTTATTTTGTGTTTGGTAGAGCTCATTCCAGGCTCTCCTTGCTTTCATGGTCTCTGCTGAGAAGCCTGGGGTAATTCTGATTGCTTTTCATTTATATGTGAGTGTTTTCGTCTCCCTAACAGCTTTAAGGATTCTTTCCTTTGACTACTGATCCTGTTTTGATCACAATGTGTCAGTGGGATGTCCTATTCTGGTCTGGTCGGTTTGGGGTTCTAAATGCTTCTTGTGTCTGTATAGGCCTTTCCTTCTGGATATTTGGGAAGTTTTCAGCTAATATTCTGTTAAAAAGATTGCCTATCCCACTAACTTCTTTCTCCAAGTTTTCCCCAATACCTATTATCCTTAAATTGGGCTTCCTGATCGTGTCTTGAATCTCCTGTAGTGATCTGTAGTGATCTGTTTTGTTGATTGGACTGGACTTGTATTGATTTTTGATCTTTCTCCATAGATTCTAGGGAATCTTCAGCTCCTGAGATTTGATCCTCTGCTTTGGTTATTCGGGACTGTAGGCTAGCTCCTTGATTTCGAATCTCTTTTTGTTCTGACTGGTCTTTCCTGATAATTTCCATGTCATTTCTTAGGTCCTGTATGGACTTCTTTACTTCATTAACTTCATTAATTTGGTTTTAGTGTTGTCTCTCACATCTTTAAGATGGGTAGCTCTTGACGTTCATTTATCTTTCTATTTGCGGATACCATGTCATTCTCCATTAATTTTTGGTTTGCCTCCTCACGCTCTAGAATAATTGACTGAAGAGATTCAAACTTTTCATTTATCATGTTTATCAGTAGAGTTTGTAGAGAATTTTGGGGGTTCTCTTCTATGTCTTTGACTGCTCTGCTTCCTGCTTGCTTTGAGTGGGGGCTAAGACTTCATTAGAAGTCTTGTTGAAGAGTGGGATTCATAGATCAGGCCATGGTTCACTGTCATCATTTCTTATAGGCCTGTGGTGAAAAAGAACATCATAATGGGATAATGGGGAAGCCATTGGTCAAGATAAGATATTCATGTGGCCTGCATGGACAAGATATTAGGAGATGCACACAAAGAGAGAGAGAAGGAGAGAGAGAGGAGATAATGTGTGTGTATACAAAGGTGTGTTTTTATGTGGCTAGTCAGGAACATAAAATTTCCTCATGGGCATATCTCCAGTCACAAAATTCTTTCAGTTAGACCCAAACATAAATGTATGGAAATACAATTTCATATAGGAAATTAGGCTCTCATCCTTCATCATGAAGGTGAGATAAAGAGACATGAATTGGTAGGCAAAGGCAGGCACCAGTACTGGTCAACAGGAAGAATGAATAAAGCAAAACTAAGAAAGCCAGTTGAAAAGAAAGAGAAACATGGAAATTGACTTAGAGAGCACAGGGAAGCTGAAAGCAGAAGACAATAAATGCACTAAAACCAAATAGCACATAACAAAGAAAACAACACAAAACAGAAACCAGATGTTCAGCCATAATTTTAATTTCTGCTGTATAATCATTACCAATAACACCTGGATAAACAATCATTCCTTTCATAGTCCAGTTGTACCTGCTCAACACCAACCCTACTGTCCCATGAGGCAAAGGCTTGAAAAACTATCATTTATTCCCTGTTTGATCTTAGATAAACTTCTCTGTCCTTGCCCCAGAAGTAGGAAGCTTCCTCCAGGCTTTAGTTATACATTCATTAATTTGTCCATAGGCAATTTCTGGGCAATTAATTTGTTGTTGAACATCAGAATATTTACCTGCACCCACCAGCATGTCATAGGATACAGATATGTTGCTGCGGTTATTGTATTTTGCCACCTCATCAGACCTTTTCATCCATTCTGCTTCCATAACAAAGAATTTCTCCGATTGAGGCAAGCCTGAGCAATTGTCTTCCAATCTTCTGGGCACAATGTCTCTTGGGTCAAACTATCAAGGATAACGTAAAAGGAGCACTTGCCACATATTTAGTAGTAGAACTCTTTTAATTTCTTTCAATTCCTTAAAATATGGAATACCATACTACTTCATCTTCTAAGACAGGAAAAAGTTGGAAATCCCCAGTATCCTCCCCCTGCTCCTTTGCAGTCAATATCGCCTTGAACTGCAGACATAGGTGGAGGAGTATGAATTAGGAGCAGTTGGTATTTACCTGCCCCATTTATCATGGGGCTGGGCATGGGGAAGGGTCGGTGCCCTGGAGGGTCTTTGTCTTTGTTACAGAGAGTGTCAAAAGAATGACACAGAATTTTTATACTTCTAACACTCTCACATTCTGATGGACAGCCCTCTCCTCCTCCTTTGATAAACAGAGAGTTTCTTTATTCTTCTCCTCAGACAATGATTTTATAGAAACAATTTCAATCTGGTGATCAGTATCCAGACTCTAATCATTTTCCAAATAGAAAGTGTCATGTTTTCCACTAATTTTTATCTGATTTTTTAATTCTTGGCTAAACTTTTGCCATACCCCAAGTCCACTGTTCCCTCCTCGGGGAACCAGGGGCAGAGATTAGGGGCAGAGATTCTGTATAACCTCAAAAAATTTTTCTAGCCCCTTTGAACTAATCTTACAGCTCTTTTTCCTCAGGAAGGCCCTATATGCCCTCAGAAACACTCGCCTCTCTATGCTCTGTTTCACCCTCATATTACGTCTCCTACCTTTTTTCTTGTTCTTATTCTTTTTCTCTTTTTATTTCCTCCCCCACCCCTACCCTTGGCGCTACTCTACTTCTTGGTCCCCTTACCTGCTTATTTCTATGTGCGAGAAGTCCTTCCAATGATTTCCCCTAGTTCCTGTTGGGGAAACAGTTGCCGCGGGCCAGCAGCAACTTGAACAAGGATTCCAAGTGGCAAGGGGATTGATGATGAAGGAGACAGAGAGGCTGATGGCACGACTCCGTTTATTTCAGCAAACCCTTTAGTTTTATACACCTTCTATATTTCTCATAAGTTTGCATAATGCTCTCCTAGGATCCACGATGCTGGGTAAAGTACAGACAGCAGATCCTTCCTCATTCTATTTCAATCAATCCTTGTCTTCCATGCCTTCCCAGATAAGCTCCCATGCCCAGAAGCTCATTGAATCCCATCCCCAAGACAAAAGGGCAAACATATGCAGTCCTGAGGGTTGGAGTCAATGGAGGTGGTGCCTTTGCTCACACCTTGCCAGCTCCTGGCACCTCCAGGTCAGCAACAATTATTACATGAAATGCTCAATACAGTTGAATGAATTCAGGAAGAATGACACACGGACTTAACCTCTAGCACTTGTGAAGTCCTAGCTGTTCTTAGTACTTTGCATGTGTGTGTATGTAGACATTCCCGCACCAATGTTCCCTTTGCTTTCCTCAGAGGCTCTTTTAGTGAGGACAAAGCATCATGGTTTAAGTTGCTGGCCAAGACCTGCTACCTGTATTGGTTGACTCTACAGGTAGTCCCAAGACTGCTTTGCTGCCAGGCACCAGCATCTGGTTCTTGGGAAACAAATGGTTCCCTATGCAGAAGTTTCAAATAGTTTCCTATGCAGGAGCTCTTTGAAAGGATGCAGGGGAGCCTTAAATTGGGCTTCTTGATTGCATATTGGAGTTCCTGAAGCACTCTCTCTTGCTTTTTTGTTTGTATTACTTTTTCTCCATAAAATCTAGACTGACCTAAATACCTGAGTTTGGATCCTCCGCATCATCCAGTCTGCTCTGTAGGCTGTATTCTGTTTTTCATCTCCCCTCCTTCTGACTGGACATTCTTCATGGCTTTCATCACTCTGCTGTGGTTTGTCTTTTACATCCTATATGGTCTTCTTCTTTAACTTGGTTGAGTTCTGTCTCTCATTCCTTTAGCTGAGTGGCTCTCCTTTCATAGGAATCCTTTTCCTTCTATTGGAGTTTGTTTAGCTTTCTGTTTGTGGAAGACATGAATACCTCTGTTAATTTTTGCTTGGCTTCACCTCATTCACATATTAATATTTGGTTAGTCTCCTCCTGCTCTTTGGTTTGCTTCCTCATGCTCTAGAATACTTGTCTGAAGCAATTCATACTTTTCATTTATCATTTTTATAGCAAAGTCTGTAGAGCATCTTGAGTTTCCTCTTATTTGGAGTGGTGGGTTGAGATTCCCTGATTGATTGCTATTTTTCTTGTGTTTCTTCTGCCCATCTGGGTAGAAAAGCAAGTCCCAAAGCACACCAGAACATGATTTAAGACCTGAACAAAACATGATCCGACCCTATTGTATAGATCTGAGAGGTAAACAATCATAGATAGGCAAATTTCCTCACTCCTTTTCTGTATGTAGAAACAGATGTAGTGTCCATGCAGACAACTATTTTAGGGGAAAAACCAATCCTTATACCTGTATTTAGCAGTTGGATTATATAGAGTTATAACCATGAAGAAATCTTTTCTTATTTTTCTTATGTTCTATCTGAATTATTGTTCTGAAGCCTTTTGACTCACTCAAATTGAACAAAAACCAGGGAGCAATGGACTATGAAGGTCCTAGAAGTAAATTTAGGATGAGAGGTTAAGAGCAGCATAATGAAGGGAGTAAAAGGAACAGAGGGATTTAGATTTTAATGAAGTATAATGAAAAAGTGGAAAAGAGTAAAATAGAAAAAACATTAACCAAAAAACAGCCATAAAGCAACAGTAAAAACAAAAAGGTTACTGTCAAAAAGGCAATAAAAAATTTAAAAACACAAAGACAAACAAATGAAGAACCATGTAGCTATAGAAGAATACTACTAAATTTGAGTGTCCTAAGCGTGAGAGGCAGAGGTTTCTGGTATGCAGAGGGTGAATTTGGTCAGTATCCAATAGGGATGGAAGCCTAGTAAGTATGTTGTCCATGCAACTAAGGATGAGGAATAAATAGTAGAATTTAAAGAAATAAAATATCTGAATTAAAAGTAAAATGATATGAAAAAAGAATAAAAATTGAAAATTTAAGAGGAGACAGAAGAAAAAGAAGAAAAGTTGGGATGTGAGAACCAAGTTAAAAAATAAATGATTAAAAATTCAATATAGGAAGAAAGAAAAATGATGAAAAATAGACAAAAATTGAGGTTATAATTGTTAAAAAGAAGTCTTTCTTGTTTGGGTGATCTTTTGTCTCTCATGTCCTCTTTCCAGTTTTTAATGGATCCCCTGGTTTCCTTGGGTTGGTCAGTTTATCTGTGGCTTTGCTGGATTAAGTGTCTTATCGTTTGCAGCTGGTGGGTCTGCTGTAACCTTCCATCCAAGCTAGTTTATGCATAGCACTGTGTGGTTCCTGTGGTTTTCAGGTAGGAGTTGGGTGTTCTCTGTAATTGGATGTTGCTAGTCAGTCTGTCTGGGAACCATGGTTTCTCCCAGTCTGTTTGCAGAGGTGCGTTTTTGGCTTGCTAGGAGCTGCTCTTGGCTTTTTTTTTTTTTAATTTTATCTTTTAGAAACTCCTACATCCAACTAAGCTACAGATCTGCAGGGGGGCAGGCCTGCCTCATGCTGTGTTTTTCATCCCATTTATGATCTACCAGCTCATCAGTGTAAGACTGCCTGGCAGAATAACTGAAACAACAGCGATAAAGCTCAAAACACACTCACAACAGAGGAACTTGACAGGGGAATAGCTCCAGAGCAGACTCCTTCCCATGTCCACAAGATTGCAATGGCAGAGTTTGTTTCCCAGAGTGCTAAGCTATTGGTAGGAAGTTATGCCCTCATTTTCCACTGGGTGACACCAGAGAGCCACAGAAATTAGCAATGCTTTTGCTGTGGTTTATGGTTGTTTTGTAGTTACTATTATTTTCTGGATTGATTTGTAAAAGTGCATATCACCATACATGGTAGGGTGGCTCAGGGTGCCTAATTCTTGTGAGTTTTCTAGAACTGCAAGCAAGCGCATGTGCATGCAACTGTGGCCATATTGATCTTTAGAATAATGTGTTTACATTTGCTTTGTAAGTACTGAACTTTCATATATGTGAATATTAATGTATGATTTAATTATTGTTTTTATTTTGAGACATTACTAGGAATCCATTTAAACTGGATATATAATCTATTCACTTCTAAATAATTTAGCATGTTCTCAGTCAAAATAGGTTTCAAATCTTGTGTACTCACCAATGAACCCCTGATGGAAAAGAGAGAAAATGTGTTTAAAGGAAAATACCTAATCAAACACAATTGTCTTTTTTTGTAAGAATAGTTTTTATTTTTAAAATATTATTATATTCAGAAACACATAAACATAATCACACTTGGATTTCTGTATCTATAGAGTTAATTGCATCAAACTGCAGAGGTTCTGCAAGGCAAAGGACATAGCTCGCAAGATAAACAGAAAGCCCACAGACTGGGAGAAGATCTTTACCGGCCATTCAATGGACTAAGGACTCATATCTAAAATATATGTAGAACTAAAATATTACCTTCCTCCAAAACAAAACCGCAAAGAACCAATAGCCTCTCATCAAGTGGGCTAAAGACTTACAAAGAGACTTCTCTGATGAGGAAATGAGAATGGCCAAGAGACATATGAAAAAATGCTCTACATCACTGGCCATAAAAGAAATGCAAATCAAAACAACATTGAGATTCCATCTCACCCCAGTAAGAATGTCATATATCAAGAATACTAGCAATAACAATTGTTGGAGGGGATGTGGCCAAAAGGGAACCCTACTTCATTGTTGGTGGGAATGTAAACTGGTTCAGCCACTCTGGCAAGCAGTATGGAGATTCCTCAGAAGGCTAAATATAGAGCTCCCCTATGACCCAGCAGCCCCACTTTTGGGTATCTATCCAAAAGACCACAAACAAAATCACATTAAGGCCACCAGCACAACAATGTTCATCACAGCACAATTTGTCATAGCTAGAATCTGGAACCAACCCAGATGCCCCTCAGTAGACGAATGGATCAGGAAAATGTGGTACATATACACAATGGAATTTTATGCCTCTATCAGAAAGAATGAAATTGCCCCATTTGTAAGGAAATGGAAGGACTTGGAAAAAAATTATACTAAGTGAAGTGAGCCAGACCCAAAGAAACATGGACTCTATGGTCTCTCTTATTGGGAATAATTAGTACAGGTTTAGGCAAGTCATAGCAGAGCATCACAAGGCCCAGTAGCTATACCCTTATGAACACATAAGATGATGCTAAGTGAAATGAACTCCATGTTATGGAGACAATTGTTATGTCACAGTTGTAACTACTTTCAATGTCCCATGTGTATCTGTAGCTTCTATTATTGATGATGTTCTTGTATCACCTTCCTGTGGTTGTACCTACACTATCTCTGTAATCTTATCTGAGTATATTGGAAACCGTGTATACTGGTATTGGAAGCAGGAAAGTGAAAGGGAATACCAAAATTGAGAGGCAAAGGCTATAAAAAAGCAATACTTGCAAAACTGTTTGGTGTAAGTGAACTGAACACCTCAGGGGGGGAAAGCGTAAGGGGGAGCGGTGAGGGGGGTATGAGGGACAAGGTAATAAACAGTACAAGAAATGTATCCAATGCCTAACGTATGAACCTGTAACCTTTCTTACATCAGTTTGATAATAAAAATTTGAAAAAGAAATAAATAAATGAAATGAAAAAAAAAGAACTAAAATACAGGCTTTGAGAAATCACAAGAAGAGCTATGTAAGTTTTCAGCTTTTTCTTTCTTTCCTCAGTTTACAATATGATAATATGACAATAACCACTCTAGAACAGGAAAGACCATTGTAGATTCTCAGGACCTTGCATTGAATTTCACTGTAAAAAGTGTTATATAGTCTATATTCCATACATCCTAGGTTGGGTCTTCTGTGAGATAATGTCAGAATGAGCTCCACCACAGTGAAGTCTCACTTCTCAGCAGTGAAGTTCAGACATTTGTTATTATTCCTGGAGTTTCCCTCACCAAGTAAGGGGTTCCAGATCATTGAAACAGTTTCTATTCAAAGGATGATTACTGAATTTACATAGATCAAGTCACTGGTTAACAAAATAGTGTGTATATGTATGTGGTATGTTTGTGTATTTCTTTGAAAATTCATCAATTTAGGTTTAAAGTGAGAAATAGCAAAATTACACAATATTGAATGGTAATCATCAGAGATTGTGACATAGCTCCAAGTATGGGTGCCTTACAATCAAATGTATTGGCTGAGATCTCAACTTCAGTCCTTTCCTGCTAGATGACAGTGAGTAAATGCTTCAGATACAAAAGCTGTCATTTGTCCTTTCGGGGCTACTTGATAAGGATAGGATGGATATTGACTGAGATCAGGGATGTGACAAGGTGATCCCTTACCAAGGAAATTTGGCCTTGACTTGATCAAACAATGGTTGATGATCTATTGATCAAATATTCTTTGAGAGATGCTGGCTTTAGTACTATTACTAAATGTTTTATCTCAAGCTCTTCTCTAAATCAGCTAATGTATTAAATGAAATAAATTTAGTTTGTATTTTTCATTTCAAAATCCTGATCAAACTTGCAGATATTATACATGAAACATGCGTTCTATAACTGCTGGTGTGAGCACAACTCCATTTTGATCAAGAAAAAAGATAACCTGGGAAAAAGTTTGTGAGACATTGACTCATACAGTGGTATGGTGGCATATGACTCATGTATTTTATGATGCTTACAAAAAATACTTGAAAATTTGCTTTTTCTCAGCCTTGTTCATTTCCTTGTGATTCTTGGCTACACTTGTTAAGTTAATGGAGGAGATAGAGTATTTTGTTGCAAGTAAGTGTCCTGGTTTAGAGGCAGTTAGAAAAACTGGAGATCACACATGTTTAAATTTTCAAACTGCATCCTAAAGGATGTAGTTATCAAGATGCTTATCTAGAGGCACTGAGTTTAAAGCAATTTTGTATAAAGTAGCAGTTAATAAGTTTGTATAAATTACCATGCCATTTTTCTATCCACTAAAATGCATCCTGATATTTATTTGTGATCTTTTTTTGTGTACATATGACAGACTTGGGACTTGAATTCAGCATCTGTGTGCTGTTTCTGAACTTTTGTGCTCAAGGCTAATGCTCTCCCACTTGAGCCACAGCTCTCCTTATGGCTTGTTTTTGGTGCTTAGCCCGAAATGAGTCTCGGGGACATTCTTGCCTGAGTTGGCTTTGATATGAGATGCTCAGCTATCTAAGTAAATCAGGTCACCACCAGTGCCAAGGTAAAAATGTTCTTTATTAAATCTTCTTTAATGAGTATTGATAAATATAATGAACATTATTCTGATCTATGTTTCTTAAAGCTAGATTACTTCCCTTCCACTTTTTATAGAACAATCATCTCTAGAACAACCATCACTAAAAAATGTGATACTTTCAGTCTTTTTTTTTTAAATTTACTGATTACCAGTTTATATCCTTCTGCTGAATAACATAGGTACTGCTATATTATTCATGAAATTCCCAGTGGCAATGATTTCTTTTTTTTCTTTATTGCCAAATTGAAGTACAGAGGGGTTGTAGTTTCACAAGTAAGGCAAGTACATTACTTTTCCAACTAGTTACATCCGCTCTCATTTTTCCCCCATCTTCCGCCTCCCCACTTCCCTCACTGCCATGACTTGGATGGTCACTTTATACCAGTTGGTTTGTAAGTATCGTGTTTTCAATGTTTTGTCTTTTTATCCTTTGTCTCTCATTTTTGGTATTGCCTTTCTTTGCCTTTGTTCCAATAGACATCTATACATAATCGTGGTACTAAGACCAGTTATGTTAATAGCAGGAGTAAAACCACAGAAAAGTTACAGTTTCACATGGTATGTGTGTGAAGGACAGCCATTTATGGATCCTCAGACAGATTCTAAATCACTGAAGGACTGTTTTGGTCTAACACAGATTGGCTAATCTTAAATGTCGGAGGGAGGTACTTTAAACTACGTGAAACAACTTAGTAAATAAAGAACCTGACAGTAAGTATGCTGGTCGACAGGTTCAAGGACAGATGATTCTGTCAGAGGGAATAAACAAGATCACTGAGGAGCTTTCATAATTGATTCAAGTCCTGAGTACTTTGAACCCATTTTGAACTACCTGCGTCATGGACAGCTCATTGTAAATGATGGCATTAACTTATTAGGTGTTTCAGAAGAAGTCAGGTGTTTTTGGCATTTACTCATTGATCGAGCACCTCGAAGTGGCAATAAAGAACTCACAACCACTAGAGGACCATTCACCAATTATCTCGAAAGGAATTTGTTGGATTGCTACGAGCCACGCTGAACAAATCAGAATTGCGTTGCCATGGGTTAAATATCAGTGATGCTGCTCTTTCTCATTTGGTCGTCGATACATTAATTTCAAAATGGCCATTTAAACCTCTGCAACCTTGCCCATGCAAATCTGTGCTGTGCAAATCTTGAAAGAGCTGATCTTTCAGGATCAGTGCTTGATTGCACAAATGTCCAGGTGGGTCAAGATGCTCTGTTCCAGTGTAGAAAGGGCATCTCTGCTGCTAGGAAATTTTGAGGATCCTCTGTTCTTAAAGCCTACTTGGAAGGTGATAATCTGAAAGGTGTGGATATAGAAAGAAGTCAGATGACAGGGAAAGTTGCCACCTTGAAAAACGCAAAGTTGAAGAACTGCAACCTAAGAGTGGCAACACTCACAGGAACTGATTTAGAAGTGTGATCTGTCTGGGTGTGACCTTCAGGAAGCCAACCTATGAGGTTCCAACCTGAAGGGGGCCATTTTTGAAGAGATATTGATACACTATTCCATAGCTCCATAGGTCACAAATTGGCAGATCAGGGATTTGGGCTGAAGGAAAAAAGGCAGAGATGAATCATGGTTCCTTAATCATTTTTTTTCTTCACGCACTCAGATGTCTAGAAGAAATAACACTGTAAGGGAATTTTTAAGAATATTTATAGGATTATACTTTTTTTCAGTGGTGCATAAGGGGTGAAAAGTGAATTTTCCCTCACATTTTGATTTAAAATAACACTCATTTAATAGATGAAGAGAAGTCATCTAGGTTACACTGCTGCCTTTGAAGAGTGGGGAATGCCTGGTTTTGTGATCAGGAATAGGAGCTGTTATTTTGCTTTTAAATAGGCAGGATATGAAAATAACACCCTGGTTGAAGATGCAGTTGAGAATTTTAATTGATGGCAAGCAGAACGTATACAATTATATTTTTTGCATACTCTGATGCAGTATGGATAGTTAACTTGTTAAACATTATGAGAGCATTGAAAAGGTTTTCATGTTGATAAATAGCTTAGTGATGCCTCCTTTCTTTAAATACCTGCACTCCCTATGAATGTGGTGAGCTCAGACTTCCTAAAGCTCTCGTTTTTAGGTTCATTTTTCTGATGTTTACTTTTTAGAGAAAGTAGCTACATGAAAACGATATCTAGTTCTTTCTCACTGAAGTGGAGAAGGAGAGACCTTCCCATGGTTGGCTCTTTGAATCCAGATGAAGGTGATGTTCCTGTAGCTCTGGTGTCCCCAGAATGACTGTGGTGCTGGGGCATTCTTGGCAAGGTCTACCACTGACAATGGCTTTGTAGTATATGATAAACATGGGCATGGAAAGGTATTTCAGAACCAAAAACCAAAGTGGCATTCTCAGTACTCATTTACTGCCAATGCTAATTTATAGGGCCAGCTTAATCATTGACCTGTTGGAAGGCAACAGAGTGGGAGGGTCAGTGAAACCCCACAGTGGGGAATGAGGAACTGCAAGCTCTTGCCTCATAGTAGCCACCAAAAACATGAATCTAAAGAAGCATTTGGCTGGTCTAAGGTGTAGTAGCAATTGGTCAGCTCCTTTGATTCTTTTACTGCTGTTTTCTCTTGCATGTGGTTTGGTTTTGTTTAATCCAAATGTAGCCTGGTTTTCTTGAGTCATTATCTCCACTACAGCAGAGATGGGACCTTTCTTCCTTTCCCTTTCAGTGTGCTTATATATATCCCAAGAACAGGCATGTCAGCTGGGTCCAAATGGGTTCTGCATCCTGTAGCCTCATCATTACCTTAGGCAGTGAACTGAGGAGAATCATCTGTGTCTCCTGGGGGAGGGAGACATGGCATCAGTATATCCGCAGATTCTCTCTCTGGACAGAAAGGGGATGCCAAGCTCAAGGCAAGCAGGGCAAGATTTTACAGGGGAAGTAAACAAACTGGGGAAATAAATTACTTTCTTTGCTTCTGTATTTTTACTAAGACTGCGAAGTATTATATTGAAAGATATCCATTTTCATAATATGTATGTGTCTTAATAATATTTAAATCATTTCACTCAGTACTATATTTTCTAGAATTATAGGGTATGTTTGTTATCTAAAGGGTACAATGGTAGACAAAGTTAAAACTGCAGAAGGAGCTAGAAGACTGAAATAAAGTGTGCTTAGAAACTGTGTTAATAAACAATATGAAATGTTAAAAAAAAAAAGAATTAGGACTTGGACTTAGAAATTTCTGAATCAAAACCAGTGGAGGTAACAAACAGTACAAGAAATGTCCCAAGGCCTATAGTATAAAACTGTAACCTCTCTTTATCTCACTTTGACAATAAATAAGAAAAAAATAATGGAGATAAGTAATGTTTGGCTTATATAGGCACATCCAAAAACAGTAAGAATATAATCATTGACAGGTGGTGCTTGCTGAATTTGGGCTTGTTTTCCTTCTATTTAGGCACACTAATTTCAGTCATCACAACAGGGCTTCAGTGCTTGATATATTGTTCTCTTGTATTCATGAGAAAGTTAAGCTTAGATCCTAAAATAGAGAAGCAGAATTTTATCCCCCAGAGGATTCCCTTCACCATTCCATGTGAACAAGCAAAGGGATTCCTAGGGGTTATGTTCTGTGCCTCCTAAGGTCTCTGTGGAAAATTGAGCCTGGAGATCATCTACATAATACACAGAGGAACATGAGCTAGGCGCAGTGGGGGCTGATGTTGAATATTCTGCTACTGTTCTCCTTTATCTCCTTCCAAGAGGCAACATTGATGTCAGGGTGGAGAGAAAGTAGGTTGAAACTGCTTCAACTGTGGGTGGGAGTGGCTCCTAGATCATGTCTCTGGAAATTTGAAAATTAATCAATTAACTACTCTGTAAACACATTCTACAAAGGATAAAGAGGAGATGACAAGTCTGAAGCAAGTGACAGGATAGGGGCTGGTGACAAGGTGGCTAAGTACAAGCTCGGAGTTGGTAACAAGTTAGGATCTGGTAATCAGTGGAACAGTGACATATTAGAAGATAATAAACTAGTGGCTGGTGATGAAGTGGGTGGTAACAAGCTAAAGATCAGTGAAAAGCTATAGGGCCAGTGACAAGCTAGGGGCTAATGAAAGGCTAAGGACTGGGGACAAGTCAGATGCTGGTGACAAGCTAGAGACTGGTGACAAACTAGACAGCACTGAAAACTAGGGACTGGGGACAAGCTAGGGTCTGGTGAGGAGTTGGAGATTGCTGTCAACATAAAGGGCAGTGACAAGATAGGGCCTGGTGATGAGCTAGAAAGTGGTGACAAGTTAGTAACTGATGACAAGCCAGGGGCCATTCACTTCCTGACATTCAGTTGACACAAGGCTTCCTGACACCTCAGGAAAGGACTGAGTCCTGAGGTAGCATCCATAGCTTAGTAGGATAGTAGAGCTTACTCATTTCACAGGTCAAGAAAACCATGATGCATAGTGTTCCCAGGCCAAGATAAAAAAGAAAGGGGCCACCAGTGCAAGCTGAGCCATAAGGAAATCTGAAGTGAGGGAAGGGCACAGATAGCCCAGGCCTCACAGAACCTAGATAATGGATAGTATAATCTCTATGAAGGATTCTTTATTGAAATAAAAATTGAAGCTTAATCAGGAATTATTGTAGCAGTTGGGTCATACTGAATGTCATTGCTTTGAAGTCATGCTCCAAAAATCTCCTCTCCTTTTCCTAACATAGAGCAGATTAGGATCCATGCCATACAGCAGTATGTCATGAGAAAGAGGCACTGTGGTACACAGACATGCACAAAAGCCAGGGTGCCAAAATGTCAACCCCAGGCAGAACATGATGTTTGTCCCCAGGGACAGAGCAGTGCTATGGGGCCTTACTGTCCCTGGATATTGGGGCACCAGCTTATCAGCTAGAAATATGGTGGTGGGAATCATTTAAAAGCAGACCTTCCTTATCATCTTGCAGCCCTCATGGAGGGAACATGGTGGAGCGATGCTGCATGAGGGGGCACTGGCCTGGGTCTCCCAGAATGCCAGCAGGGGTGGTAAGGTACTCTTTGTTCAACAATGCCCCCTAGAGCACAGAAGGACAATTCACAACCACAGAATGACATGGTCTTGGGGGTAGTAGAGAAAGCCACACAGCACTCTGGGTTCTGGTGTGGACTCTGAGACTCAACCACGGAGGATGGAATAGCCTCGGACAGATTGTATCCAGTGTGAAGAGCTAGGAATATGTAGGTGCTGCCTAAAAATAACTAATTTCAAGTTTTCTTCCTTATACTTTAATTAAATTAGCAATATTTAATAAATTCTCTGTGATGTGAGGTATTTGAGTAATATTTAAAATGAAGAAAACAAAAGCCATAGAAGATATGTGCGAATGTTCAATTGCATTAGTTATCAGGAATAGCAATTAACTAGACAAGAGGCCAATCATTTAGTGGTTAATGTGCACAGGGCAAAATCTGATGATACTTATTATTAGCATCTTGGCAAACAGTGAAAACTTGCATAAGACCTGAGGTAGTGCCTCAAATATGAATACAAGGCAACTGCACAACTATGGGTTCAATCCACAGAACATTACACAAATAGCAAAGTAACAATAGAGCTACTCATACATTTCCTCTAAAAATGTATAAACACAGTGTCATTTGGGAAATTTCTTATAATAAAATTAACTTACACATATTCACAATATATCCCAGATTAAGAATTTACTCAGTAACAATAAACATGATCATGCAAGCAGACAGGTACATAAATGCTTAAAGCAGAGTTTTGTTTAGTGTTAGTAATCACCCTACTGGAAACATCGCAACTGTCCATTGCCAATGAAAGACCCTGGCAGGTGCCCTTTATTTTAGAGTGCCTTTCTCAGTAACTTTGTTCTGTGGAAAAATGCAGCACTCATCTTAGACCCCAGTTCAGAACAGACAAAATTTCACTAAAATTAGAAACCTCTGCTTCCCTTGTGGAAGGTACAGTGTGTTAGTGACATAGATCACAAAAGCCCCATATCAGGTGAAAACTTCTCCTGAAGTCCCAAGATAGGGCATCAGGAAAGCAACTCTGAGCTTCAAAGGACATGAATTTGACTTCTCTAAAAATGATAAGAAAATAGGAAGACTAATTCTCTCTCTGTCTCTCTCTAACTTAAAATATAGTTTTTGGACAAGCTAACCACCACTCATTTGCAAGACCTAGTGGACAGACATTATGTGCACAGTCCATGTTTGCAATTTAACCGAACATGTTTTCAAGAAAGACAGAAAAGCATTAATTATATATTCTTGCTTTTTAATTACAGTAGAGACCATGAGGTAGATGAGTAGTGTTTTCAGTCTACAAAAAAGGATTTCAGGCTTAAAAGTAATTTATCTTCCTATAAACCTACACAGATGAGCAAATGCTTCAGTCCAGAGACCACTGCAGAACTCAAACTGTCTACTTGTAAACACTTCCTGGAAGAAAGGGTATCCACTGGGGAGTATCGCAGTAGCTTGTGTTTCCTAAGCAAGCCCGGAAGGCCAGGATCCTGAAGAGAAGAATCACACTGAAAAGGCAGGCAAATGAGCCAGATGCTGCCACTGCAAGTGGGATGTCACTAGTATCACCATACTACACCATAATCAAAGCTTTCACATGTTAACACATGAACACTGCATCCAAATTGAATCTTTCTTCCTAGATGAAGCATGGGCCAACAATACATTGTTGAATGGCTGTTTTCTAACTTGGTCATGGTCATAGAGCATGTAGTGGACCAAATGTGGCCTTATGAGGAGGAATTGAAGCAGACTTCTCCACCTCTGGTTCTGTGGATTCTGGTCAATAACACATAGTCACAGCTGAAGACACATGGCAGCTGGTAGGATGCAGTCACCAGGCAGCATTACCTTAGCTTTGATTGGGGTGTGGGATTGTATGTGTGTATCGTCTCCAAAGTACCATTTATCATTTTGGAAATAATAAACACAGAAAATTCTGATAATGAGCTTTAACTCTCCACACCATCAACATCATTGCTTACATTTCACCTTAGGTTACTTTATCCTATTAATTTTCATGCAGCTGTTTTAATTTTATTTTATGTCCAGCTGAAATTGGGTTGCCCATGATGGAAAGAGCCATCACTTTTGATCTTTATTATTCCTGAATTATCTTCCTATCCAACAGCTAAAATTTTTCTGACTGTGGTGACTTTGCTGATATGGGGATTTTATGACTGATCAGCCCTGAGGTAAGTCTGGCTATGAGTGGGAAGTGGTGACTCTGGTGATAGTGAACACCAAGTTGATTTCTACTCTTTCCACTGCCCCTGACCCATATGGGCACAGAACTGCAGGTGGAAAGAAGCAGTGATGCTAGGAAGCTGGAATACATGTCACATTTCAACTGTGCCACCTCTCAAAACTTCTGTGGAATAGGGTATGAGGCCCTCCCTGAGAACTTCCATGGAGCCAGTAAATACTCCCAAACACTTTATTCTCTGGCAGTGACCCTTTCCTGCTGCTGTGAGCAAGAGGTTAGGCTCTGCACCTGACTTGCATCTTGGACAGTCAAGCAGTACAGTGGACACTATGGGATCCAGAAAAAAATATGTGGAACCAAGCAATAAGGCACTCAGTACCCTGGGGACCCAAGCAATAAGGCACTCATTACCCTGGGGACCCAAGCAGTAAGCCACTCAGTGCCCTGGGTGCAATCACCAGATCACAGGCAAGAGACAGTGGACACTTGATTACTTCCATTTCTTACCTATTTTTTTTTCCAAACAGAGATTTGCTTTGCATTCCAGTCTGGCCTCAGACTTGAAATTCGACAGCTTCAGGCACTTGAAAAGCTGTGGTTCGATGTGTGAACCACTATGCCTGATTTCACTGTGTTCTTCATCAAGGGAGAGGTCTTTTACATTAAGGGACTATGAGGCACATCAATATTTCATAACATACTCCATAGAACATAGTGTTGGGGATCCTGATCTGCCCACCTCATTTACAACTATAGGATGCTTCCAAAGGTTCTGCTCTGTAGGATCATTGTCAGCCTAATAGATAAGACATGTCCTTAGTATTTATTGTGTAATGGTCCTGTGGCTTGAAATTCATCTGGGTACTGTTTTTGAACTCCTTTTTTCTCAAAGCTCATAACTACCACTTGCGCTACAGCTTTACTTCTAGCTTTTTAGTGGTTAATTAGATATGAGAGGCTTATAGACATTCCTGCTTCAATTGTCTTTGAATTGCCACCCCTAGATCTCAGACCCTTGAGTAGATATGGATAAAAGCATGAACCACCAGTGCCCAGATTTGGCACTTTTTTATATTTGGCAAGGGTACTTACAGCGACAGGCCCTCTTGCATGGATCTTTCATTACAGATTGTAACTATCACAATCCATTAGACATGAGAGAATATCCAAAGGTGAGTGACTAGCATTGCAATGCCAGTTCTCCTGATGGCACCTTTCACATGGTTTAGCAAGGAAGCAATTCCTTACCAGGGAGCTCATATGAAGGCAATTTAGATTTGAATGGGGGAAAGTAGGTGAGATTTGGCTGCTTGCCATAATCTCAAGGCAGAAGGCATTCCAAATGTCTGCTTGACCTCTGTGATTATGCTTGCATTATCTAGAACAAACTTGGGAAGGAAGAGAGGACAAGAACACAGGAAATGATGGAGGATTGAGTTATGGAAGCAGATGTACACAAACACAGGTCCCTCGATCAGCCACTGAATACTCATTAAATAAAGTGATTCTGGGGTCCTACTCGCCAGAGAGCAATTCAAACCAGGTAAATGCCACCAATTATTTAGCAAATAAAGTGGCTGAGATTCATGTGGAAGGAATGGGGCCTGAAGAAACCAGACAAAACTGGATCCAGGCCTCCTGTTGCTGGAGGGATGTTGGAACATGCCTCTGAAAAACTTTGTTCCTACAGCTCTGGATTCCAGAGGCAGAGCCTTTCACTTTGGCTGGCTTATAGGAGTTTCTTTGGTTTCTAAAGAAAGGCAGGGATCTTGCAGATTTGAAACTATGACAGTCTTTAGTAAGGGGAGAAACAAAAACCAAACAAGCTCTTTTTCCAGAGCTTTGGGCATTTCTGGAACTATAGCATGAAGAAGCCTTTGCCTGTGTTTCATAAACAGGAGAGCATACCCTCACAGGGTGATCCTGGAGGTCAGGGCAACATTCCCACATGATTTTATATGTGACACACCCTCACACAGAGACACATACACACACACCTGCACCTATGCCTGTCCATAAACTTGTGGCCTGAACACTGCCCTTGAGCTTTTTTTGTTAAATTCTGTTGCTCTACCACGTGAGGTAAATGAAATTAAGGACTAGCACCACTTGTCATTGAATAATTTCACTTGGTTCAGCTCAGGGAGCTGAAGCAGGAATTGAGAGACTATGTGACAGCAGCAATGCACACATTTCCCACAATTCCAGAAGCAGCAAGTCCAAGGTATCAGGTACTACTGGGTCAGGGCCTGTGTCCATCTCATTGAAGTCAATCTTTATTTGTGGGCTCGAAGGACACTGATTCCAATTCTGAGGACCCCTGTGTCATGAGTCATCGTATCTCAGAGCCCCAACCCAAATACAAGCACAGTGAGCATAAGATTTCCCATGGCAAATTAGTGGCCATATTCTATCCCAGTACCCAGAGTAGAAAATAAGCAAAATTAGATTCATCACAGCATATTGTTGCTATGTCATCCCTTTTCTGTTGTCTCTGACATAAACATTTAACCTATTTTGTTATAATAACAATACAGAGAAATTGACCAAAGCCAAGTATTCATTTTTTTTTTTTTTGTCCAGTCCTGGGGCTTGGACTCAGGGCCTGAGCACTGCCCCTGGCTTCTTTTTGCTCAAGGCTAGCACTCTGCCACTTGAGTTACAGCGCCACTTCTGGCCATTTTCTATATATGTGGTGCTGGGGAATTGAACCCAGGGCCTCATGTATACAGGGCAAGCACTCTTGCCACTAGGCCATATCCCCAGCTCCCAAAGCCAAGTATTCAATGAATTATACAGTGAAAAAAATCCATGTAACAATGACCCTCAGGAATGGCTTTATATGTATAAAGAATATCTGTCTTTATAGAAGAATTTTCCTTTATCCCTGAGATGTTCTTTAATCTGGTTTCTCTTTGTCCTTAAGCTGTCTAAATAGATGCAGAGGTCTATTC
Organism: Perognathus longimembris pacificus; assembly: GCF_023159225.1. Classification (NCBI taxonomy): domain Eukaryota; kingdom Metazoa; phylum Chordata; class Mammalia; order Rodentia; family Heteromyidae; genus Perognathus; species Perognathus longimembris. Next base: position 127,234 of record NW_025956782.1, on the reverse strand, counting down.
ATAACATCAAAGGAAAAAAACCACAACATCTAGAAATCATTTTAAGTTAGATTGCTTGTCAGTGATAGAAACATTTGTTGTACTTATTTCATTTTTTTTCTTTATTTCAATGTGAAATACAGAGGGGTTACAGTTTCATATGTAAGGCAGTGGGTATATTTCTTATTCAACTTGTTACCTCCTCCTTAAGTGTCACATATTTAAAAATTAACATTTTAGAGCTGGGAGGTGGGAGCTCATGCCTGTAGCTCTTTATAATTGGAGGCTGAGATTCAAGGATCACAGTGATAATCCTGGGCCAAATGTCTTTGAGACTATCTCAATACAAAAAGCTGGGTGTGATGGTTATTAGCTGTGATCCCTACTATAATAGAAGTGAGTTTTGCTGTTGCATTAGTTTGCCCTTGATCCTTTCTCTCACCATTTTGATGTTCCCCTTCCCTTCTCCAATTTAGATAAACACACATAAAATACTGAGGGCACCAAAATCAAATACAGTGACAACACAGGATAAGCCATAGGAAAGAAAAACTAAAGAAATAAATTGTTTCACATAGCACATTAAAAATATCAACTTCTGTTTTCTTCAGCCTCTGTCCACCTAGAAAGCCACCCTCTGCTTTTGTTTTTAGATACCACCAAATGCCATCAGGCCTTTCAAGTACATCTGTTGTGCTCTAATGATTACATCTGTCTCTGATTCCCATATCTAGAGGTGAGGCAGAAACACTGCATACTCAGGTCAACAAGACCTCTTCAGGTGATCAGATCTGTCCCCATATGCCTATGGGAGGAGGAAATAGGATGAAACTGGAGCAGTACACACATAAGTCATCAAGGCCGCCAAAGGTTTTCAAAGCCCATGCAAGCTCAGCCTATGTGCAAGTCCCAGGGGTCGCACCCAAGACTCTCAAAGCACCCTCAGGTGTGCATCCAAGCCAAGGCCCTGCAGTAGCTCTGCACCAATGAAGAAGCTTGAGCACCTGAATCACAGGCCTTGCTTTAGAGCAGGCACACCCAAGCCCAGGGCACCAGGTGCACGTGCATCCTCAAGACATTATTTTGGGTTTTCAGAGGTGGTGTACCAGCAAGGGCCTTGGCTTGTACTCTATGGATATGCCTGCAGATGTTAGCACAGGGTCTGCAGCCACAGGTGATGTGACATGTTTGCAATTCTGACCCAAACCCGGCATGGTGGAGGCTGCCACACTGTCTGGCATGTTTTCCTCACCAGGCAGACTTGTGACCTTGGCATCTGCAGCAGGAAACTTGAGGGGGGGTTAAGGGAGGGGAGGGAGGGATGAGGCTGGGACTGTGGGGCTGTGTTGGAGTGTGGGAATCTACCCACCTGGGCAGGGAAGGTGGCACAGTAGGGGCAGAGGCTGGGTCCTCTGGTATTGCCCCCTCTGGGTTCTTGTGCTGAAAATCCAGTCTAGGAATTTCCTGGGCCCTTGTAGGGTTGGAGGCAGTGCTGGTCCTGAGTCCAGGCCACGCAGTCATCTTTCCCCATTCTCTCCTCTCTCTTTCTTCCTTCCCAGGTGGCCTACATGTCTGACCTCCCAGGTGATCCTTCACCTGCACATGCTGGCCTCAGACATCAGCATGCTGGCAGAGTGGCACCGGACTTTACATATGGACATTGATGACCAGTTTACTTCCACACTTATCCCTGGCCCTGGGGCCCTTTTGGCATCTGCTCTTAACTTGCCACCACACCTTTCCAGTCAATGTCTGGACTCTTATTTGCTTAGGTTCCATCACCAACCCTTTCAATGCCAGATCTCCACACCAAACTATCAACAGAGGCCTTCTGAAAGAAGTCATCATTGTCCCCTTCTTGTCAGCCCCAACACTTATCAGTGGCTCTCAGTGTCAGCACTGGGGCCCTTCTTAAAAGCTTCTCTGGTCATGCACCTGCAAGGAAGGATGAAAGAGTTAAGGAGATCTTTTCCCCAGGATTAATCCTCAGCTCAAGACTTGCGACAGTTTATGATAATTGCCCCCTTGCCTACCCTTCAGGAAAATTAACCCCACTGACCCAACAGAAGCATCCAGTAAGGGTCCTTCCCTCCATTCATCTTCTACTACTGAGCAGTGTCTGTCAGAAATCCAGCTGCTTGCCCCAGCGTCGTTACCTAGAATAGGTGGGAGCTTTCTGACCTGCTCACCTGGATATAGTGGGTGGCTATTACATGAGGACACCCTCAGCCTCAGTCTCTTGTAGCTGGTGTCTCAGCTGAGCTAGAAGGGATAAAGTCACCTGAAGTAGAGCTGAAGAAGCAGAATGTGTCCACCCTCTGTGCAGCACTGCAACATATAGGCACTTTGGCAAACAAGAATTATAGTTGGTCCATTTTGTCTTGTTCAGAATAGAAGTGGATGTTATTCTTGGAATAAGTCTATAAACAAAACCAAGGCAATAAATAATGCAGAAAGGGTAAATATCACATGGAATCTGAACAAAGGACTAGGCACTGCAGTTCTCCATTGTTCGATGCCTGATCATCTATGGCACATGCATACCTTGCCCTGAAGAAACAGCCATGGAATGGTACTTTACATACTTACTCTTAACCTGCATTTTTAGTTTATTATTTAAATGCCTATCAACATAGCCTATGTTTCACATGATTAAGTGTAAATAAACAACATTCCTTTTAGTGTGGATGCATGGTGTTCTGTATATTTCTGCCAGGCTGGAAAATTGGCAGTGTAAATTATCATTACCTACTAATAATATTCAGGTTGTGTTTTGTGCCTCACTGTTAAAATGCATGCTCTAGAAGGAACATGCCATCTCACCATATGGATTTGAATCAGATGAAATTCTGAGATAAATTCCTAGGTGAAAAGTTGTTGATGCTGTGGTTGACACATGGAAAAGGCCTTTCAGGAAGGAATACTGGCACACACGGAAACCCAGATCTCCTAGAGAGATGGACTGGGATTACACCATGGTTATGTTATGTTCTTGGTAGTTGTCTTTCTGGTCTCCTGGTTGCTTTTGTAGCTGGTATCCCCATGGCCTGCCTACCATACAGAGGCCACCATTTTAATCTGACATTTGGAGGAGAGATGCATTGATTCAGGCTGAGTCACCTTGTCAGATCTAAGAGTGACCTCAGAAACAGTCTGGAGGGCACAGGCCTTAAAATGCTGAGCTGCCCACCTGCTAGAACCAATCCTGCCTCAGTTGTGTGGACTTAACAAAGCCAAGGCATGCAAAGCATTCTTGAACCATGTCTGCTCCTAACATGGATGTGTAAGGGAGGGGGTAGAAACAGTGTGCCAACATCTAGGGATTTCATGGCAGGCAGCAAGGAAGAGTGCAGCTCCCTGTGCTTCTAGAAACAATAGGGGTTGTAACTTTCACTTTCTTAAGAGTTTACTCTTATGTTTCTATAACTCCATTTTGGTGACTGCATGTTAGAGGGCTGCACCCCCACCCATGAGAATAGTTCCTTGTAGTTTGACACTTTGAAATATACATAGTTCCTTGTTCCTCACTGTATCTAGGTAGCAACCATAGTAGTAGTTACAGAAATGTCATGGCAACTCAGGTTGGCCCACTTATGATTGAGTACTGGATTGTTTTAGTCCATTCCTGCTTGCAGGGTTGATATTAGGGAAACATGGGAGCAATTGTTAAAATAAAGTTGGCATTCATTTACTATGACCACAAAATTCTGCTTCTGTAAATGACTTCCTAAACCCATTTGTGACTTGCTCTACCCACTGCATTAAACCCCTGCATCTGTGCTACATGACCACGTGCTGTAGAATGCATAGCTTCTAAACACCCAGCCCTGCATTGGCTCATTGCTATTCTTTACCATCCTAATGGTAGAGAGCAGACTCTGGTCACAGCAAAATAAAGATTCCTACACTAATTGACTGAGTGCTAGTGATTTGATTGTCATGAGTTTGAGTCCTGGGTGACCAGGATACACAATGAGTGATTGAAGATAATTAGAAAGTTATGAGGGGTGTCTGGAATCTTTGGTGGAGATTTTCTGGAATCATAGAAATACATTCACAGAGTAAAACTTAAAGTAGGTGGTTGGAGGGGTGATAGTTTATGGAAGAAGTGAATAAACGGGTGGGTATTGAAATGTTGGTGAAACATCTACAGTTCATAGCCTTTTCTTGGGCAATGGGCCAGGATCTCAGGGAGCCCAGGTTATATTCCAGGGACCCCTGAGCATGAACGGACCTTGAGCATGAATACTCAGGGATAATTATCAGACCCTGAGTTTAAGACCCAGGACAAGCAATATACATATATGCATACACACATGTACACATGCTACTATCAGTCTTTGACATATAGATTTCCCTGGCCTCAGAGAAAGCAAAAGAAAATGGCTTAAATATTGTTAATTCTTTTGTCCATTTTACTCTATGAAATAGTCTATCATTCTTAAAAAAATAGGAACACTGCACATAGGTAAAATATCATATGTTGCATTCAACTCTTCCCCAAGCAATCCCAATATTCTTAACAGAGTGCTAAGCAGTGGCCATCCTGCAAGAGTTGAGAATGATAAGAACAAAAGTGTAGTAGCGGGAAGGGAAATACTATAGAACATATATAACACTAAATAGCATAACTAATCCCAAGAGAAGATCTGCTGACAGTTCACCAACAGATCAACCTGAAAAGACACAAAGACTCAAAAGGTCTGTAACATGGGGAAATAAGAAAGAAAAGTAAGAAATTTTGCTATTAAGTTCAACATGTTATACAAATAAGAAATAAGAAAATGTGCACATTTCAGTGTCTCCTATGGATGCCAATTGCTAGCAAAAATGTGCGAGGAAATATAGTTTTGCAGTTAATACTATCAATTGTTAAAACACCCATGGAAATTCAAGTATATATGTCATTAAGTTATGAAATATTCTATTCTGGTGCCATTCAATTGCACTTAGATGTGGATGATATTATATGTTTTAGTAATACATGGCATTTAATTAATTAATCCATTATTGTTTAGTTTCAATTCATGTATTGAACAATACATAGTTCAGGTTGTTACTATTAGGGAGAAGAATATTTCAGAATGGTAAAATTTGTAAAATGAAGATTATCACATTGAATGTTAAATTATAATTGTTATACTTTAATTATAACAATCATACACAGGCATATAATGACCATGCATATAAGCATATAATAATCATACATACAACATATAATAGTAATCATACACAGGCATTAAAAACAGAACAACAGGCAAAATGCAAATCTGCAGAACAAGAAAAACAATCATTTTTTTTTCAAATTTTCCTCCAATGCCCAGGGCCAGCTGTAGCATGAACAAGGATTCCAAGGGGCAAGGGGACTGAGGATGAAAGAGAGAAGACTGGTGGCACAATTCTCTTTATTCTAGAAAAAGCTTTAGCTATACACACCTACCATATCTGACACATGCTTACATACTGTTGTCCTAAGACCCCTTGCACCAAAACTTGCAGACTGCTTCCACCCTTCCTAATTCTATATCAAATAATCTTTGTCCACTATACTCTCCTACATAAGCACCCAGGCCCAGAAGCTGAAAGAACTTCTGCAAAACATAAGAACAAGTACTTGCAGCCCTGAGGGTTGGAGTCAATGGTGGCAGAGCCTTTGTTTACACCTTTCCAGCTGGGCACCGCAGCGTCAACAACATTGCAAGTTAAACATTCCTGGTTGAGGTTAATCTATTTTTATCATTTTTAAAATGAATTTAAGAAAGCATCTCAATGTAGCGAAGGTTGGTGTGGAACTTTAAATCTTCCTGCCTTAATTATAAAGGTGTTGCAATTTCTGATATGCAGCTTTACATCTGACAATTACTGGTTCTTTCTATGATGACCTGCAAGTAAGATTTATTCCTTATAAAGATGCTAAATAGTTACTTATTGTAAAATTGCACACTAAGGATCACTAAGTGGTAAAGAATAGGGTATCAAAGAAGAAAATCTGATGCTAAATTTGCTTTTACATCCCATCCATTAATCACTTTTTTCCACAGAAGGCAATAAACAGAACTGACAGCAACAAATCATGGTCTAGACTGAAGTGTTTTAGAGGAATTATACAGGTAGCTCATGCCAGTAACCCTAGTTACTCAGAAGGATCATATTGGTAACTCAGAAGGATGAGATCTTAACGGCTACGCCAGTCTTGACAGAAAAACCTCTGAGACTCTCAGCACCAATTTGCTACCAAATTCCAGACAGAGAGGTATAGCTCAAATTGGTAGAGCAGTCACCTTGAGAAAAAATATTCAGGGAAAGAATCTAAGCCCTGAGTGCATTATCCTGATGCATGTAAATATGACCACAAACTCAGCAAGAAGTCTATATTAGCCATGACAAACTACATGTCATGAACCAGAAAGTAGAGCACAGTGCTGCCTCTGTTTCTAACAGGATTATTAAAGAGGAGAAACAAGTGATGCTTGTCCACACAAGAGGATTTACAGAAGCGTAGCTTAGCCTTGAGCTAGAGATGCAAAATATAGTGTGTAGCTTGGTCAGCATGAACATTGTTTATTTTATAAAACCCCAAAGAAAGTCTTAAGAGAAATATAGCTTTGAGTAGGGGCCTTGAGCAGGAGTGCTGTGTTCGCATGTTAAAATATTGGGAACTCATTGCCATGGTTGGGAGTGTAGATTCTTTATTTAAAACGTGAAATCACATTGTACTTCTTGGAATTTCCCCTTTCTAATGATTAGCCTTCAAATAAAATTTTCTTCACAGAGATGATCTGTCTCTAATATTTGGCCCTATTTTCAAGAATCAGTGATTTTTTCCTGTCTGTGATTTTACACTGAGTTCAAGCAACAGCAATGGCAAGAAAATAAAAGAAGGTAGAGGGGAGAGAGGGGAAAGGAAGTGAGAGACAGTGTAAAACAGTTTCATTTAAAATTTGTGGAAAATTATAAATGATGAAAATTGAAGAAATTCAATATAGACATATGGGCAACTGCTCAGAATTGTGATTAATATCTATTTAATGTATGGTTGTGGTAAGAATTTTCTCATAAACTAGATATCAAAACAATGGAGGTGCAGAAGATCTCAGAATGACAAAATGTTCCATCTCAAGAAAAATAGGTGTTTCTCTATGTGATCCAATGGATCCTCCAATAAGAAGGAGGATCCCTAGTAATAATATGAATAATGAAAATAACAAGTAACGAATAAAACAGAAAGAATACAGACAGATCCAAAGTAACAAAAGTAAAGGGCTAGGGGTATGGTTCCCAGATGAACAGTCCTCAAACTTATTCAATGAATTCAAATCCTACTGACTCAGTACTCTATTTTTATGTTATTTTAGGCTAAAACTGAAAGTTTACGTGAATATCAAGAAAAAGACCATTAATAAAAGAAGCTAATTCTAAGTCCTACTTGACTTGCCATTGTTCTTTCAATACCAACTCTCTCTTCTGAGATTCATTCTCAATCTTACATTTTCACCTGTTTTTATTACCTCCTAATCCTAATTAGTGAAAGTAAATGGGAAAATTAGATAATATTCTCCAAACTGTATTACACCATTTAGGAAAACAATTCAGGAGGGCTCCATGAAAAGAAAGAAATAGGAAGTGATTTGGATTGGGTACACAAAGACTAAAGCATAATTGTTAGTTCAGAGTAGCAGGAGTTCATTTTATTATGTGCCATAAGTATAACTTTAATTTGCAATCTGGTTGTGTAAACAGCACAGTGGAATGCTTTCTGGATTCTGCAGTGAACATGAGGAAGCATTGAACTGAGAGCCTTATGGGTGGGAAGCATTGCCTTAACAGGTCCAGTGAGAAATGAGGAGTTATTTCGGCAACCAGCTGTCAAATACCAAAAAGAGGGACACAGCTCTGAGAGGAAGAATGAAATGTGATTCTGTCGGGTAAAAAAAGTAAAAACTTTTTCTCTATTTAAGTGCATGGATTTGTTCTAGAAAGTATAAAGATATTTAAAGACAGAATGCCTTAGGTCTGTCTGTCTACAGGCAGAACATCATTGCTTGCCCATATCACTGCTTTCAGGGACAGAGCTCAGTCCTTTAGTCTTGGAAATGTTTAAATCTAATCCGTGGACATGTCAGTGCACAAAAAACGACGATGTTCTTGAGTCGCACAACATCCACTGGTGGGAAAGCAAGGGGAATCTTGGGGAAGTATGATACAAGTCCTCTGAATGTGAACACCTTACTGTACTCCATGAAGGGCTGACATCAGAAAAAGTCGCTAGACAATGCCTAACGTATGAAACTGTAACCTCTCTGTACATCAGTTTGATAATAAAAATTTGAAGAAAAAAAAAAGAAAAAGTCGCTAGAGATGAACATGGACAGGAACACCCCGTTTAAGGTCCCACCCACGGTTCCGTTGGGAGTTTTCAACTATACTCTTAACCATCTAGAGAAAGACATTTCAGCATATGAGGTGAAGCCCTACAGCAGGACTGAAGGTTGAGAACGAGTTCCAGAAGAGTTCCAGCAAGGCCCAGCCCCCCATGACCCATGCCCAGGAGGCTCAGAAGGAGGTCGCCCCAGCTGCCTAATGAGCAGTCGGGCCTCAGGAGGTGGCCAAACCCACCCACGTGCTTCCCCAGGAGACCCCCAAGAGAGGGCGCTGGCCGCACCCTAACTACCTAACTGGGAAACCTGCTTGTGGTCCTGGGTCCTCTATGGGGCCCTGGCTCACAAGCATTTGCCAGGAGGAAGGAAGAATTGTTTGTCCCACGAAGGGGGTCTAAGGACCCAGAAGTCAGACTTCAGAGTCATGGCCTGGAGCTGGCAGCATTATCTTTATTTTTCAGCATGGTGCTAACAGCAAACACGTTGGGGTGAGACTGGAAATGCTCTCGGACCATAGCTGAGGCTCCTTTTCACTTGGACTGCCTAGCCAGGCTGAAAGTCCTCAGCTCTCCAAGACTAAGGCAGTTAATGCTTCTGTCTGTTGGACAGCGCGCTTGTAAGACACAGAAGCCTAGGGAAGCTGTACGGGAGCCAATGGACTCTGGACAGAAGCCAAACCGCGCAGATCGACGGGTTTCCGCTTCCTCGTGGGTCATGGTCCTGCACAGCCCACTTGTGGCCAGGCACCACACTCTTGCAGCCCAGCACCGTGCATCCTCCAGAGTCCGCCCCTCCCCCTTGCCAGGATCCCCTGTGCTGGAGGTGGACCGTCTGCCCATCCCCCCCTTGCCATGTCCCATGCCTTCTCGGGCCAGCACCCTCCCTTGGCACCCAGGCTGCCCCAGGGAATCGCTCTCCACACGGATGGTGCCCTCATCCTCTGCACACAAGACCTGGAAGACAAGTCAGATACCCCTTTGCATTCAGCCTTGCTCCCTCCTCAAGCCTGCCCTGAATATTTCCCCCTTTCTCCCTTGCAGTCCTTTCCCTCCCCTTCCAAGAGGAGGGAGGGCCTCCCAGAGGGCCCACTCCCTGCTTCCCAGGGCTTTGCAGTCTCCAGGCCCTCCACAGTCTCCATGCCCTCCACACCCCACTGGGTCTGAGACTGCAACTGCCCTTCACGCCTTGGGGGATTCCCAGGCTCATCTTCCTTCCCTTTGCTGCTCACAGCCTCTCCCTCACCTCCATACCATGTATGGCTCCCAGAACTCTCTTCTCCCCTCCTGTCCTCTGTCTTCCCATGATGGCTACCAATTTCCTAGTGCCCTGGCATACCTTCCCAGGATGGCTCTCATCCTTACCCTCTCCTCCCATCCCCACCAACCTGGGGATGCTAATATGCTCCCCACTCACCCACCACTTGAAACTTTCCAAGATGGCTCCCAGCTTCACCTTCTCTCCTCTAGTCCCTTCCCAGGATGCATTCAGTCCTTCAGTCCTCTCCCTCTCCTCCCCCTCCCTTGCCCTCCCTTACTTTCCCAGGGTGGAGCCCTAGCTCCCTAAGATCTTCCCCTTTCCTCTCTTTCCCTATCTTTCCCTTCCCCTCCCCTAATAATGACCTGGGAGGCAGAAAATCTATGGCACCATTAAAGGGGACAAAGGAGTTTTATTAGTCAGCCTGCAACTGCCTTGTCCTGGGCTAGTGTAGAGCCAGATCCCATGCTGTACCTGAAGGACCTTACTGTAAGTCCTATTCCCCACCCCTCAATTCCAGGTTAAGACCATATCCAACTGTGAGTTATGAGTAGCATTTTCAGTATGTAATTGTGAGTGTGATTTCCAGTATTTGTGAGAGGGATTTCCAGTATCCAACTGTGAGTGAAATGTCCAATACCTAATCAAAACCCTGCAGCTGTGCACACATTCCCCCCTTGCTACACCCCTATGGCTTAACCAATCAATTTTAAATGTGTCGGTCCCTTGATCTGACCAATGAACCTTTCTACATTCCTTCCCACCACCAAATGTGCCAAACATGCTTTAAGATTATTTTTTAAATTTTCCCTTGGTGTGTGTTGATTTGTTAAAAGATGCTATGATGTATGCTAAGTCCCTGTCTTCCCCCCAAAATGCATAAAACAGCTTGGAGCCCAAGGCTTGTGTCACTAGCATGCTGAGTGGGCAGAGGACTGTGCCAGCTAGAAATAAATGCCCTTTTTGCTGCTTGCATTGGTCTTGGTCTCTGGAGGTCTTTCAGGGGATCTGAACTCGAGCATTTCACTACCACAGAACTAGGTACAGATGTAGGAACCAAGGGTGTGACATTTGTTGTTGTTTTCTTCCTCTCTTCCTTTCCACAGACCTCTCCTTTCTGAAGGCCCCTTTGTGCTCTAACAGACCTATTTCCCACAGACTTCTTGGCTCTTCTCAGCCCTCTGTTCTCCAGAGGTCTCTGGTCTCTGCTCCGTGAGTAAGCCTTCTGCAGGCCTCGGTGCTCCCCAAACATCTTGGGGCTCTGCAGACCTGCACTTGGGCTTCTGCACTGTGCCTCAGGCTAGGCCTGGCCTCACCTCCAGCCTTGGCTCACCTCCAGCCTGCAGAGGGAAGGGTCACTGCTCCACCCTGGAGTCTTATCTTGTAGCCTTCCTTTCCAGGTCTCTCTATGTTCCAAAGGAACATGTTCCTCTCTATGTTCCTTTGGAACATCTGCCCTATTATATCCAGCTGCCTTCTCCACAGTGGCCCCCAGGGGGAGGGATGGAATTGTTGCCCCACAGGTTCTCCACCCTCCCATCCCTGGGTGGCTCCCAGCCTCCCTTTCCTCTGCTCTCCCCTAACAAACCAGGAGGGCTCCCAGCCACCCTTTCTCCTCTCTGAAGCCACCATCAGAAGTCGGGTCTCAGGCCTTGCTTCCTATGCTACTCCAACCCACTCTCACTTCCTCTCCACACCATGTACACTTTCCACTTGCAGCCTTTACTTGTCCATTCCCCTGCTTCATGACCCTGCTTCCAGGATTCTAGTGGCTCATATATCGGCTTAATCCTTTCCTGCCTGTGCCCTCTATCACAAGTCAAGCTGAGTGATATCACTTGAAACCCACAGTAAACCTGAGGCAAAAGAGAGGTGGGGGAACTGAGGCAGAAGAGAAGCAGCAAGTATGTGGTGATGGCACCCCCAAGAATCCATGAAGGTAATACCTCTCCCTTTCCTGAACACCCTGGGGTAGGAATGAGATAACCTCATGAGAACTATGACGATGTCCAGGAAAGGTGAGTATGTACTGTCAATGTGTGTGTATGGACAATGCCTCATGACAGTGGAAAACAGACAGGTTTGCAATTGCTTATCTTCTGTTTGATTAAATACATTGAATACTGCATGTTCGACTTTCTGCAGTAATCTGTGTAAATACAGGACAGAGGCCTGTGTGTATTTATCTTACTGCTTTCTCAAATCCTTCTCACTTCTTCTTGGAGATTGTCTTGTGATCTATAACCAAAACCGCACTCTAGCCTCTGCAAGAGGCTATTAAATTACCTCTGCTGATTAAACATATTCATCACCTTCCATGGTGATATTAATATAGATACAGATATGGAATATCATTGCATAGGGAGTCCTTCATTTACCTTCCATAGTATCTGTTGGATGCAGCCAGCTTGTAGTGCCACAGGGAAACTGTAGAAAGAGTTCTGGATGACAATTACTCATAGGTATGTAATGGAGGGCACCCCTGCTTTGGATAATTTCCAACTTGTGGATCCTAAGGAATTTCTCTCTACTGTGTATTCCTTATCAAATGGGAAAGAGTGTCAAGGGAACCACAACTACAGCAAAAATATATGTGGTTATTTAAATGCTAGGAGAATCTCCATGTGAGGAATTCCAAAAACACCCTCTGCATGGTTTGCAAAAAAAACAACAACAACAGTATCTCTAGATACTCAAATGTTGGGGCCATGGAGACAAAACAAAAGTAAGGAATCTTGTCCCTGAATTTGGTCCACTTTGTTTCTTTATATAGCACACTGCTGTACCCCAAATATAATGGACAAAAAGGACATTTCAAACCTTCCTTCTTCAACTCCATCATCTATGTTTCCCAGTTTCTCTGGCAGTCTCATGGTGTCTAGATTAAAGGCAAAAAGGAAGCTACTAACAAGGAAACATAAGTAGGATGTGGTACACTTCCACAGGAGTGGATCCTCACTTGAGGTGCTGTGTAGGTTAGTGCAAAGAACTTTGTCCTTTGACTTACTTCAAGAAATAACATGCCTCATTCCACTAGTGTTTACTTTTTCTGAGAAGAGAAGATGAAAGCTTGGGTTATAGAGGTAGTGCCACCAATCTGCATTGTCTGACCACAACAGCTTGAGCTGGAACAGGATTGCCCATTCTACATTGCTGGTATATACAACCCTTTCATCAATGAAATGGCTGTGTGGTCATCACCAGGGCAGTGGAAGGTATCTTAAGTGGACAAAGAATTTGCAATCATGGTATGATCTGTCCAGGTTGCTGATAGAGACAGTTACTGTTGCCTTTGTGGAATGTCATTCTGAAGATTTATTTGTATTTATTTTTTGCTGTTCTAAAAGTATTCAGGATGACTATTCTACCTGTTGCAATATAAAACCAGATTCCTGCAAGTTTTGATGACTTTACATCTTTCTAGTTCCTGATGAAATTTATTTTTTGCATCCTGTTTAGTGCCTTTGGCTATGACTTTGAGTACAGTATTGAAAATGTTAGGGAAAATGAGAACTACTGACATATTCCAGACCTGACTGATAATTTTCTTTGCCGTTTTTTATTATAATGTTAGCTGATACCACCATGTAACTTCTAACACCTAATTCATTTAGAGCTTGTAAAAATCTTCTGCTATTCCCACTAGTAACATATTCATCAACACTCCAATATCATTTTCAGAGAGTTAGAAATATTAATGGGAAAATTCCCATGGAATCATAAAAGTTTAGCTGAAAATTAAAAAAAAAGTCGAAGTTTAAGGAAGGCAAAAGAAGTGAGGGAACTATAGAGCTGAAGTTTTTAAAAAAAATAACACAACACTGGAGAAAAATAGGCCCAGAGACCAGTAGAACACTCTAGAATAAATGCACCAACTACAGGTATCTAATATTTGACAAGAAATCAAAAATATAGTTTGAATAAAGGACAGTTTCAATAAAGTACTCTGGGAAAATTTGATACTCATCTATAACTGCATCCCTATCTGTCACTTTGTAAAAACATCAGTTTAAAGTGGATTAAAGACTCCATGTGAGACATAAAACTGACATTGGAAGGAGTTGGAAAAGTGTTAAAATTTCCTGAAAGAAATACACACACACACACACACACACACACACAGGCTAAAGAAAAATCATAGAATTCACATATGGGAATACATAAAGCTAAACCAAGCTAAAAAATACAGAGCAGAATAATGTAATAGGTTCCTGGTATTTCTGTGACATGTAATGTGACATAAACTATTTATAAATATATTGGACTTTCTTTGGAATTGTGTGTGTGTGTGTGTGTGTGTGTGTGTGAAATAAATAGGAAGGACAGAATGAATCAATTATTTATTTTGTTCATTCCTGTGCAAATATCTTCCCTAGGAAAGCCATGTGTAATCAGAATCTGGATGCATAATGGTTGACCATGAAACATGTTCACATTCAGGTCCATGTCATCACCAATATTGAGAAACTGTCAAAGTATTCTCACTTTCCTCACTTTGTGAATAGCCAGGGGCTACCTGCTCAAAGCAAAGAGGTCCTTGGGAGATTACCTGTCTGGCCTTTACCTTATTTCCCTGCCTTTATTTCTTTTTTCGTTCTTTTTTTTCTTTTTTTGGCCAGTCCTGGGCCTTGGACTCAGGGCCTGAGCACTGTCCCTGGCTTCCTTTTTGCTCAAGGCTAGCACTCTGCCACTTGAGCCACAGCGCCACTTCTGGCCATTTTCTGTATATGTGGTGCTGGGGAATTGAACCCAGGGCCTCATGTATACGAGGCAAGTGCTCTTGCCACTAGGCCATATCCCCAGCCCCGCTGCCTTTATTTCTGAAGTCATTGTTGAGACTATGTACGAATAACCATAAGCAAATCCTAGGGGATCTTTTTCACCAAGGTGTGTGCCTCCTCATTCTTTCTCAGAAAATCCTGCATCCATGACCATTTCCAATCTGAAAATTCCTATTGCTGATGGGGATATAATAAATGGGTTCATAGCTGTCATGGCTTGTGAGGAATTACAGCAACTATGGGAACAGTACATTGCTCCAGTTTCACCTTCCTTCCTCCTCCCATAGGGCTATGGGGACAGATCTGAGCACCTGAGGAGGCCTTGTTGACCTGCGTGTGCAGTGTTCCTGCCTCACATCCAGATACGGGAATCAGGGACAGATGTAAGCATTAGAGCACAACAGATGTACTTCAGAGGCCTGATGGCCTTTGGTGGTGTCTAGAAACAAAAGCTTGTATTTGGGTTGGGGCTCTGAGATACGATGACTCATGACACAGGGGTCCTCAGAATTGGAATCAGTGTTCTTTGAGCCGACAAACGCATATTGACTTCAATGAGACAGACAGAGGCCCTGATCTAGTAGTCCCTGACACCTTGGACTTGCTGCCTCTGGAATTGTGGGAAATGTATGCATTGCTGCTTCACTTAGTCTCTCAATCCCTGCTATAGCTCCCTGAGCTAAAACCAACTGAAATTATTCAATGACAAGTGGTGCTAGTCCTTTATTTCATTCAGCTCACGTGGTAGAGAACTGCACTTAACAAAAAAGCTCAAGGGCAGTGTTCAGGCCCCAAGTTTAAGGACAGGTGTGTGTGTGTGTGTGTGTGTGTGTGTGTGTGTGTATCTGTGTGTGTGTCTTTGCGTGTGACACATATAAAATCATGTGGGGATGTTGCCCTGACCTCCAGGATCATCCTATGAGGGTATGCTCTCCTGTCTATGGAACATGGGTAAAGGCTTCTTCATGCTATAACTCTAAAAATGCCCAAAGCTCTGGAAAAAGAGCTTGTTTGGTTTTTGTTTCTCCCCTTACTGAACACCGTGATAGGTTCAAATCTGCAAGATTCATGCCTTTCTTTAGAAATCAGGGAAACTCCAATAAGCCAGCCAAAGTGAAGGGATCTGCCTCTTGAATCCAGAGCTGTAGGAACAAAGTTTTTCAGAGGGATGTCCCAAGGACAAGCCAGCAACAGGCGGCCTGAAACCAGTTTCTTGTACTTTGTTCAGGCCCCATTCCTTCCACATGAATCTCAGCCACTTTATTTGCTAAATAATTGGTGGCACTTATCTTGTTTGAATTGCTCTCTGGCAAGTAGGAACCCAGAATCACTTTATTTAATGAGTATTCAGTGGCTGATCTAGCCAGATCTGGGGATCTGGTGATTGTGTACATCTCCTTTTATACCTCCCTCCTCCATCATTTTCCACAATCTTGTTCTCTCTTCCTTCCAAAGTTTGTTCTAGATAATGAAAAAAAAATCATAGAGATCAAGCCGACATTTGGAATGGATTCAGCCTTGAGAAGATTATGGCAAGCAGCCCAATCTCACCTATTGTTCGCCTTCAAACCTAAATTGCCTTCATATGAACTACATGGGGAGGAATCACTTCCCTTCTGAACCATGTGTAAGTTGACATCAGGAGAACTGACACTGCAATGCTAGTCACTCAACTTTGGATGTTATCTCATGTCTAATGGATTGTGATAGTAAGAATCAGTAATAAAAGATCCATGCAAGAGGGCCTGTAAGTACACGTGCTAAATATGAAAAAAGTACCAAAGCTGGGCACTGGTGGTTTATGCTTGTAACCCTAGCTACTCAGGAGTGTGAAATCTAGAGATGGTTGTTCAAAGACAGATGAGGCAGCAATGTCTATAAGTCTCTTATATCCAATTAACCACTAAAAAGCCAGAAGTAAAGCTGTGGCTCAAGTGGTAGGTTCTGGCTTTGAGAAAAAAAGAGTTCAGAGACAGCACCCAGGTGAATTTCAAGCCACAGGACGATTACACAATAAATACTAAGGATATGTCTTATCTATTAGGCTGACAATGATCCTACAGAGAAGATCCTTTGGAAGCATGATATAGTTGTAAATGAGGTAGGGATATCTGGGTCCCCAATATTGTGTATAATGGAGCATATTATACTATGTTGTTGTGACTCATAGTCCCTTAATGTAAAAGACCTCTCCTTTGATGAAGAACCCAGTGGAATCAGAAATACTGGCTCACACCTGTAACCACAGCTTCTCAGGTGCCTGAGGCGGTAGAATTTCAAGTCGGAGGCCAGACTGGAATGCAAAGCAAAGCTTTGTTTCAAAAAAATAAAAATACATAGGTAAGAAAAGGAAGCAATGAAGTGTCTTCTGTCTACTGTTTGCTGTGTATCTAAGAAAGGATGGGTATCTGGAATGGATAACTAACTATTATAATAAACCAGCCACTAGAAACCAGAGAATCCAATAAAAACTTGGGTGAAAATCCAGACCATCCTCCAATAAAAAAAAAGATAAACAAATGGCTCATAGAAGATATGTGCAACTGTTCAATTGCATTAATCATCAGGAAATAGCAATTAACTAGACAATAGGCCAATCATTTTAATGGTCAATGTGTATAGGGTAAAATCTGATGATAGTATTAGCAGGTTAGCAAACAGTGAAAACTTGCATAAGGCCTGGGGTGGTGACTCAAATATCAGTACAAGGCAAGTGCACAGCTATGGGTTCAGTCTGCAGAACATTAGACAAATAGCAAAGTAACAAAATGAGCTATTCATGCATTTCCTCTAAAAATGTATAAACAGTGTCACATGGGAAATTTCTTATAAAATTAACATATATACGTACACATTCATGGTGTGTCCCAGACTAAGAATTTATTCAATAACAATAAACATGATCATGCAAGCAGAGTTTTGCTTAGTGTTAGTAATCACCCTACTGGAAACATCACAACTGTCCATTGCCAATGAGAGACCCTAGCAGGTACCTTTATTTTAGAGTGCCGTTCTCAGTAACTTTGCTCTGTGGCCAGATGAGGCACTGTGTAAAGCACTCATCTTAGACCCCAGTTCAGAACAGACAAAATTTCACTAAAATTAGAAGCCTCTGCTTCCCTCATGGAAAGTGCAGTGCATTAGTGACATAGATTGCAAAAGCCCCTTATCAGGGGAAAACTTCTCCTCAAGTTAGGATATCAGCAAAGCAACTCTGAGCTTCAAAGGACATGAATTTGACTTCTCTGAAAGAGATAAGAAAATAGGGAGACTAATTCTCTCTTTGTCGCTTTCTCTCTCTCTGTAACTTAAAATAGTGTCTTTGTACAAGGAAACCACCATTCATTTGCAAGACCTAATGGATAGACTTTATGTGCACAGTCCACATTTGCAATTTAACCAAACATGCTTTCAAGACAAACAAAAAAACATTCATTATATGTTCTTGCTTTTAAATTACAGTAGAGACCATGAGGTAGATGAGTAATGTTTTCAGTCTACAAAAAAATTATTTCAGGCTTAAAAGTAATTTTTCTTCCTATAAACCTACACAGATGAGCAAATGCTTCAGTCCAGAGACCACTGCAGAACACAAACTGTCTTGTAAACACTTCCTGGGAGAAAGGGTTCCATGCTACCAGTGGGAGTATCTCAGGAGCTTGTGTTCCCTAAGCAAGCCCGGAAGGCCAGAATTAAGCAGAGAAGAATCACACTGACAATGCAGGCAAATGAGACAGATGCTGCCACTGCAAGTGAGATGTCATGAGTATTGGCAAATGTCAGCATACTACACCATAGTCACAGCCCTCACATGTTAACACATGAAGACTGCATCCAAGCTGAATCTTTCTTCCTAGATGAAGCATGGGCCAACAATGCATTGTTGAATGGCTGTTTTCTAACTTGGTCATGGTCATAGAGCATGTAGTGGAAAACTTCCCTTCAGACCAGATGTGGCCAAATGAGGAGCAATTGAAGCAGACTTCTCCACCTCTGGTTCTGTGGATTCTGGTCAATAACACATAGTCACAGCTGAAGACAAATGGCAGCTGGTAGGAGGCAGTCACCAGGCAGCATTACCTTAGCTTTGATTGGGTTGTGGGATTGTATGTGTGTATCTTCTCCAAAGTACCATTTATCATCTGGGAAATAGAAAAAAAACAGGAAATTCTGATAATGAGCTTTAACTCTCCACCACCATCCCCATCATTGCTTACATTTCACCTTTGGTTACTTTATCCTATTAATTTTCATGCAGCTGTTTTAATTTTATTTTATGTCCAGCTGAAATTGGGTTGCACATGATGGAAAGAGCCATCACTTTTTATCTTTCTTATTTCTGAGTTATCCTTCTATCCAACACTTAAAATTTTTCTGACTGTGGTGACTTTGCTGATATGGGGACTTTATGACTTGATCTGCCCTGAGGCAAGTCTGGCTATGAGTGGGAAGTGATGACACTGGTGTTGGCAAACACCAAGTTGATTTCTCCTGCCTCCACTGCACCTGAGCCATATGGGCACAGAACTGCAGGTGGAAAAGTCCCCACCACAGAAAGTAGCATTGATGCTGGGAAGCTGGAATACATGTTACATTTCAGCTGTGCCACCTCTCAAAACTGCTGTGGAATAGGGTATAAGGCCCTGTGTGAGAGCTTCCATGGAGCCAGTAAATACTCCATTCACTTTATTCTCTGGCAGTGACCCTTTCCTACTGCTGTGAGCAAGAGGTTAGGCTCTGCACCTGACTTGCATCTTGGCACAGCCAAGCAGTACCGTGGACACTATGGGATCCAGAAAAAAAATATGTGGAACCAAGCAATAAGGCACTCAGTACCCTGGGGACCCAAGCAACAAGCCACTCAGTGCCCTGGGTGCAATCATGAAATCACAGGCAAGAGACAGTAGACACTTTATTGCTTCCTTTTCTTACCTATGTATATGGGTATGCAGGAAATATGCAACTCATGTGGAAAAACCTGCTTGGTGGAACAAAACAGACAGACAAAACATAGCCCTGTGAGTTCTGACCTGTGGGGACCTGGTCAGCACAAATGTCAAAAGGTAAAAATGAAAGAATAAACCAGTGAATGCATTTGGAATGGTGAAGGTGTAGCCACACTCTACCAGCCCCAAGATCCACTGAGCAGGCAAAGGAGTCTCCAGGGAACACAACTTGCCTCTTTTTTTTTTTTAATTATCAAACTGAATTACAGAGAGGTTACAATTTCATACATTAGGCATTGAATACATTTCTTGTTCTGTTTGTTACCTGGTCCCTCATTCCCCCCTCCCCCCTCTCCCTTTCCCTTCCCCACCTCATGAGTTGTTCAGTTGTTCAGTTCATTTTCACCATTTTGTAAGTTTTGCTTTTGTAGTTGTTTGTCTTTTATTACCCTGTGTCTCTCGATTTTGGTATTCCCTCCCAATTTCCTGGTTCTAATACCAGTATACCTGGTTTCCAATATACTCAGATACGATACAGAGATAGTGTAGGTACAACCACAGGAAGGTGATACAGGAAAATCATCAATAATAGAGGCTACAGTTACATATGGTATGTTGAAAGTAGTTACAACTGTGATATAACAATCGTTTCTATAACACGGAGTTCGTTTCACTTAGCATTATCTTATGTGCTCATAAGGATGTAGCTACTGGGCTCCTGTGATTCTCTGCTGCGACTTGCCTAAGCCTACGCTAATTATTCCCTATAAGGGAGACCATATAGTCCATGTTTCTTTGGGTCTGCCTCACTTCACTTAGTATAACTTTTTCCAAGTCCTTCCATTTTCGTACAAATGGGGCAATGTCATTCTTTCTGATAGAGGCATAGAATTCCATAGTGCATATGTACCACATTTTCTTGATCCATTTGTGTACTGAGAGGCATCTGGGTTGGTTCCAGATTATAGCTATGACAAATTGTACTGCAATGAACATTGTTGTGCTTGTGGCTTTAGTGTGTTCTTGTTGGTGATCTTTTTGATAGATACCCAAAAGTGGGGCTGCTGGGTCATAGGGGAGTTCAATGTTTAGCCTTCTGAGGAAATCTCCATACCACTTGCCAGAGTGGTTGAAACAGTTTACATTCCCACCAACAATGAAGTAGGGTTGTTATTGTTAGTTTTCTTGATAGTAGGACTTTCTTACTGGGGTGAGATGGAATCTCAATGTTGTTTTGATTTGCATTTCTTTTATGGCCAGTGATGTAGAGCCCTTTTTCATATTACTCTTGGCTATTCTCATTTCCTCATCAGATAAGTCTCTTTTTAAGTCTCTTTTTAAGTGCTTGAGCACTTTCCCTGGCTTCTTTTTGCTCAAGGCTAGCACTCTGCCACTTGATCACAGCACCACTTCTGGCCATTTTCTGTATATGTGGTGCTGGGGAATCGAACCCAGGGCTTCATGTATACGAGGCAAGCGCTCTTGCCACTAGGCTATATCCCCAGCCCCATGACTTTCATCTTAAAGACTTCATCTTCTAAAATTCTATGATTGGCTGAATCTCTGGAGCTATACTAAGAATGATGCTGTTTATGCCAATAAGAGCAAGTTAGAATGTCTATTTTTGTGCCAATACCAAGTTGTTTTGCTACTTTATTGCTCTGTAATAAAGATTTACATCTGGGAAAGTATCTACAGCACAGCTTCCTGTTATCTACACCCTCACAGATTGTTTTGCAAGTTGAGGACTATTGTGATCCCATATGAATTTTTCTATCACCTTCCCTGACTCAGTGAAAAATGATATTGAAATATGGATGCATATGGCATTCGTAGATATTGCACACAGAATAGGAGAATAGTTTTTCCAGTTCTATAGTGGATAGAAGCATAATTTTCATATAATGCAGACACAGAATTAAATTTATGAAGAGTCAGTGATTAATAAATAGGCCGAATACTTGAAGAGAAACTTCTCAGAAAGAAAGAAGGCCAAGAGGTACATGAAGAATACTCTGGCCACAAAGAAAATGCAAATCAAAGTAACACTGAGATTCCATCTCTCCCAAATAAAAATATCTGTCTTCAAATTTCAAACAACAGATGCTTGCAAGGATGTGAGGAAGAGGAAGTCTAATACACTGGTGGTAGGAATGTAACCTTCTGCAATCCCTGTGTAAAATCATCTGGAGTTTCCTCAAAATCCAAACATAGAACTACTCTATGATCTAGTGATTAGCCCCTTTTAGTCATTTATCCAAACGATGCCAAGATAGAATATAAGAAAGCTACCTGAATAATCATGTTCATTGCTGAACTAAATGAAAAGGCCCTGGAAAAATGGATCCAGAAAATGTGACTTATGTAAATCTATCTATTGATATAAATACGGATATGTATCTTTCCGCATCTATAGAGATCTCTATATACATTCGATCTCTCAACATATACATGTATCTAGATATATCTAGGTATACATATATGCAATGAACCATTAGGAAGTATGATACCATGTCAAATGAGTAGAAAGGGAGGTGTGTTCTCTCTCATATGTGAAAGCTGGAAGGAATTTGTATGTGTGTGTGTATGTATATTGCTCATATATATGCACATGCATATCTATATAACTGTATAGTTGCAACATGCATATGTACATGGATATATTGACTAAAATATCATATAGTCAGGGAAGAATAGAAATGATGTAATGAATACTAAGAAGCTAGAACCTAAGGTGTCATTGCAGGGGCCAGGGGATTATAAGGTCAATGGAAGAAGGGTAGACAAATGTAAAAGGAAGGCATGAGAGAACCTAAGAATAAAATTCAATGTATATATGAAGATGTGTGGGAGTATAACTTCTCTCACCAGTGGGAGACTTAGCCTTGGCACAGCCACTCTGATGCCTTATTAGCAAACTAATGGGCCCATGGGGAAAAATCTCTATGAAGAGTCTCCTGTGTTTATTGGCCTAAGGAAGCCACTTTGTCATGAGACTCTCCTCACCTGTATAGAGCCTCCCTGGGGATACTTGTTTTCCCAGCTGCTCCAGCAAAAGCCTTTTACAGTAAATAGAGAAGTCATTGGTCTAAGATAATTAGTCTTGAGGAAATAGTAGCTAGGTGATAGAGTTCTGCCTTGAGTGGTTTGATCCTTTATTGTGGTAGCAACAACCTTTGTAGTAGTGGCACCCTTTTTTGTAGTGACACCCTTTGTAGTAGGAACAACCTTTGCAGTATCCACAAATTTTTTACTGATATGGATATCTTTCTATATTAATTTTACTCTTGAAGTTGTAAATGGGGGCTGGGAATATGGCCTAGTGGCAAGAGTGCTTGCCTTGTGTAGATGAAGCCTGGGTTCAATTCCCCAGCACCCCATATATAGAAAATGGCCAGAAGTGGTGCTGTGGATCAAGGGGCAGAGTGCTAGCCTTGAGCACAAAGAAGCCAGGGACAGTGCTCAAGCCCTGAGTACAAACCCAGGTCTGGCAAAAAAAAGAAAAAAAAGACTTTGAAGTTGTAAATTGATTTCTAACCCTCCATAAATCCTGTCCCTCCTCAAATAATGTGTGCATTGGTCCACTCACCTCTGCATCCCCCTGTCCTGACTAGAAGTGCAGTTACCCAGGTCCAACAACTCGTGTCTGGATCCAGGGACCTCATAATTGGTTCATAGGTGATTGCAGAACTGCCTTGAAGCTCTCAAGTGGAGGTGAGAGATATTTTGATTTACAGGAGATAGGGGAATTGTGTGGTGAGCTCCTAATAGATAAAATATTACGGGCTTATGGGACAAGCTAAATCTACTCCTTTTTCTAATCTTATCCACCATGTACTGAAACGTAATGGAGCTATGGTCTTGCATTCACAAATAGATGAGTGCATACAGGTGGTAGTGGAGTATAATCCTTCTTTCCCGGGGAAAGGTACTCTAGACTTAGAAGTCTAGGAATGAGTAAAGAAAAATGTGGAAAAGGAATATCAGTGTGCTGACAAGGTTCCAGTTACATTTTGGTCTGTTTGTGCATTAATGCGTGCAGCTCTGAGTATGATTTCTTCTGATGCTATCATAACATCAGCTGCTGAGCTAGAGGCTGACGTGGAGAAAGCCATGAAGACCTATAACCTGCCAGAGGAGGCAGAAACTCAAATTGGACAGTAACTAAAAAAGATGGCTACAACAGAACAATATCCTCTCAGTACTATTAAACAAAAATTAACCTCAAACAAGCCTTTGGCCTCTACATATGCTCCTTCAGAGAATGACGCTGATTTAGGCAGCTCAGCAGCATAGTCAGAGCACTACAGATGCTCTTCTGATCTGCCAGGGGCCATCAGGAAGGTGAAAGTAAAAAACAAAAGATTGCCACAGGGCCCACTTTTACTTTTCTTATTTGTATTTCTATGGTTCTGTTTCTCTCTCTTGCTATCAACCTTTTCCTGTCATTCAACCGCCTCCAATTGGAGGTGTGGCTCAGCCCCCTCATTATGAAGATATTGACCTGATTCACTTAACTTGGGACAGCTGTAATAGGGGGCCGACTTGTGGCTCCATTCCAGTGAACGAAGCTTCCCCATCATCTTTTCCTTACAACTGGGCACTAGCAAGGGAGCCTCCACTTTCTGTTTCCATCCATCAGCTTGGAATTGGGGAAGGACTAGTGATTTTTCTTTTACCTCTCAAGAGAATTTTTACTGCAATTGCACTTTTAATTTGCACTGGTGCTACATGTTTCATGCAGATGTTTCCTGTGTCTTTGTCCTTGTCTGATTACTTGTGTATTGTGTGGGCTGCTATATTGGGGGAAAAAATGCCTCTGGTGGACCGCCTTGGCAGGTTGATTGCCGTGGGATGAAAATCTCCACCGGGGAGGATCCCCTGAGAATTTTCAGGGCCCTATGGCCTTTCCATCACTCTGGCTGGCAGCTTGTAGACACTGGACATGCCATCCAAGGCATAAAACCTCTATTTCTGTAAACCTCTATTCATAAAACCTCTATTTCTATGTCCTGTTTTGTCTTGACTACTTTTTTCTTTGAGGTTGGTACCAGTTTTAAATATAAACTTCTGTTTCCGATATTTCTGTTGTCCATTTAATGTCTATGGGGAAAACATGAGAGTCTACAATGTACTGTGTCCCCTTCTGCAAAAAGGCAGTTGAAAAAAGTTCAGCCTGCTAAGAGCCGGGTTCAAACAGCCAGCTAATCTTAGCCTGAGAGTAATTAAACAATGTAAAATACCCCTAGCTAAAATTGGGCTAAACACTAGAGTCAAATGCTGGGTGGGCTCAGTTATACTCCAGGGGACCCCAACCCGGTTATCTTCAGCTGAAAAGTATTTAGTATGTGAAATGTCTTGCTAAAACTAGCAGGCCCTAGTGACTGAGATTAAAAAATGCTAAAAATCATTCATTAAAGGTTTTGTTTTAAGTTTTGGTCATTGCAAGAATAAGATTGGCAAAAATACAGCTTGCCACTAAAAAATGTATGCCCAATAGTTGTTTTGCATACTTTTAAGTTCTTTTACATAAATACTTATATATGTGAATGTATGTATGTGTGTGCACATGCACATGTATGTTGGTGTGACTGTGTTCAAGATTGATCTGTATGATATCAATGTGGATTAGTTTAACTTTAAACTTCAAAAGATCATTAAATTTGAGCATTAGCAAATGTTTTAAAGGATTATTACTTTAATTTAAAGAGGCACTATAGTTAAAAATCTCTTTAATTCATGGTTAAAAATAAATAAATGAATAAACAAATAAATAAGAACTTACCATGGGCCCATGAGTCTATCCTCAGGAGTGAGGGGTAAACTAACAAAGCTGCAGCTTAGCCAGTCCACATGGTGGGCCAGCCATAGGGGGCATGTACTCATGGTGGAAGAAGACAAGCTGGCCTTGAGGCAGTTCATCAAGCTCTAAGGAGTAGCATGGAGATAGGCCCATTGTATAGAACAGGCCAATGGAGGCCTTTCTTTTGTTTCTTTTGTTTTCAGGTGAATATTGGAAACCTGGTGGTAAAAATGAATGATTTGACTTTTACTTCTAAAACTGTCTCTTAGTATGGATTAAAATTGGAATATCTTAAAGGAGAGCTAAAAGTTTATTTACCTCATATAATTTGATTTCTGTACAGTTGTACAATTTGGATGTATTAAAAAGGCAAATATGCTAAGTCTGGAATCTCATGTTTATAATTCTGGGTCACACTGCTAATGCACTCTTGTTACAATTCTTTTGTATATCAGTTTAATGATTCAGGCACTAAATTTTATAAGTCTAAACTGTGATGTAATAATAAGACTATCTTAAGTTACATATAATCAGGTAAATATTTTAAAGTACAATAACTAATGGGGATAGAAGTACACAACTCTCATTAACTCTCTGTATATAGAAAAAAAATGGATCTTTTAAACCAGGCAGCCAGGAGGCAATGTGTCCCCTGGGCTTGAGTTTTTCCATGCAAATAAAGGCTGAGAGGAAGGTATGAAAGCCTCTACTTTAAAAGGCTTTAGAATGCCTTTCTAGATAAGAAATTTGGACGTGAAAACAAGCAGCCTAAAGCAATTGGTGGCACCTAGGCTCCAGATGTCTTCAAATACATCCAGGCTTGGTTAAACACTTGAGAGATCAAAAATGGTTCTCTAAATGGTTGTTTTAAATATATGCTGTACAGAATTTGTTAATACCTTTTAACTTAATCACTGGCTCTGCCTATGCAGACCATGTATTATGCAATATATATATATATATATATATATATATATATATATATATATATATATATATATTCTGCTAATATTTCTCAAATGAAACCACCACTAGATTCACTATTTAAACAATTACAAAGCCTGTTATGCCAAAGACAGCACTCCCTGTATGTAGTTCACATTCATGCCAGGTCCTATGACATACGGTAACTGTCAAGTAGATGCTTTAGTCTCTTTTGTTCCCACAAAAGAAAACCAAAACCATGCTATCCTTAAAATTTTATAATATCTTACATGAATTAAATATAATCCTCAAGGTCAAGGTGTTTTAAAACAAGCTAAAAAATAAAAGATAAATAGGGGCTGGGAATGTGGCCTGGTGATAAGAGTTTTCAGCTAGCATACATGAAGCCCTGGGTATGATTCCCCAGCACCACATATATAGGCCAGAAGTGGTGCTGTGGCTCAAGAGGCAGAATGCTGGCCTTGAGCAAAAAGAAGCCAGTCCAATGGACAGGTATCCACTGATAACCTGTAGGGGCTACATCAGAGATAATGTATTGGGCCTATAATTCTAACCCTCCTTTATTATGTTCATATTTATGAACAGAAGCCCTGTCCCTGTTTCTACATCTATTTCTGAATTACTCTCTCCCCACTACCGGTCTGGCATTCCAGTCTTTCCTATGGAAGAAGGATGATCTTTTAACTTCTCTTATTCTCAGTTCTCTAAAGCTTTCTGTCTTTGCCATTCTCCATGTTATCCCTTTAGATATTAATATTGGATTCAACATGGAGGTTCATATAATTCCAGTAGAACTCGGCTGGTTATACTGTATTCTTGGTCTGTGGGATCTCACACCTGCTAAATGTAACATTTTTACTTATCTGATCTTGAATTTTACTGAAAGGTGTTGGGAAACTTGTTGAGGAATTTTTCCAACTATATGGAATACATCCCAACATATTTGGGATGAATATAACCCATCTTGTGACCCTGCTTTATTTATGAACATGTCCAACTCCATGTCTGTTAAACAGCTTTTAGGATGATTTGGAGAAGGTTTTAGTGATCCTTGCTTGTGAAAATAGGCTATTTCCTCCCCAGCGTCATTTGTGGAAATTAGCCACTTCTCTAGCCTCTGTATTGTTGGCCTAGAAAATCCTAGATTTATTAAAAATGTCTGGTTACTAAAACTTATTGCCCAGGCAAAATTACCCAAGGGCCATTGATTACCTGAGGTGTTTTGAAATTCAGTGGGACACCAGCTTGCAAAAGCCAGTGTACTTAAAAAGCAACCAGGAAAATAGTAGATTTTGCTCAATTCAGGCTTTATAATGTAGCTTCTTTAACCAGTCTATGCAGAAAGTTGCAGGCAGCCCTCCAGGAGGTGTGACATTCTATTGGAGCCACTGAGAGACACTGCTGCCTGCTGCCACCAAGGCCCCTGCTCATCCTCTTTGGGTTAAGATGGAGGATGGCCTGACAGTCATCTGGAACAATCTACATCTTCACCCTGTGCACCCCTACTGTGTCAAGATCAGATCGTGATTTTGACCCTGATCATGATTTGGGTGTCTGTTTGTATGCATCATCCCTGGACAGGAGGACCTGTACAAGGACTAAATATGCCTTTATTTTGGCCAGTCCTGGGGCTTGGACTCTGGGCCTGAGCACTGTCCCTGGCTTCTTTTTGCTCAAGGCTAGCACTCTGCCACTTGAGCCACAGCGCCACTTCTGGCCATTTTCTGTATATGTGGTGCTGGGGAATCGAACCCAGGGCCTCATGTATATGAGGCAGGCACTCTTACCACTAGGCCATATCCCCAGCCCCTAAATATGCCTTTTTAAGCAGCTTTTGAAGAGGACTCATTGGACTGATTGCCATTGCTACTACTACAGCGATATCCGGAGCCACATTGTAACAATCTGTACAAACTCATGACTTTATGGTGCATTGGCACCAGGACTCCCACAATTTATGGCAACATCATCAGGACATAAATACTCACCTTCAAGATGAGATAGAAGCCATCAAAGGAGGGGTTGTTCTGGCTTGGACAGAAATATCTGGCTTAGCAGCAATGATTGTTTTGACCTGTGATTGGAATTTTAGTCATGTCTGTGTAACACCTTACAAATATAATGCCTCTGAATGTGAATGAAATAATATACAAATGCTTATAGATGGAGCTATAGTAAATGGTTCTTTAAGTGAACAAAATTTATACAGGGAGGTTTTTGAATCTTTTCAAAAGGAATTACCAAATGCCTCTTCTATTGATGAGATTGCCCAGGGACTAGCCCAGACCTTAGGAGGATTAGACTCCAGGGGGTGGTGGCAAAGTATTATACATAGTGTTGGAAGTGCTTCTATTGCCTTAATACTTAGGTTATATGTTTTTACCTTAGGATACTGTTCTATCATAGTGTAGAGCCAGAAGGAACAGAGTAACTCCGTATTGTACTAAGATTCTCTACCTGACTGACCTTATCATAACTCTACTCTCCCCACCCCTCACTTCCCGGTAAAGACCATATCCAACCATGAGTTATGCGTGGAATTTTCAGTATCTAATCGTGAGTATGATTTCCAGTATTTGTGAGAGGGATTTCCAGTATCCAATTGTGAGTGCAATTTCCACTATCTAATCAAAACCCTGCAGCTGTGCACACATCCCCCCTTGTTATACCCCTATGGCTTAACCAATCAATTTTAAATGTGTCGGTCCCTTGATCTGGCCAATGACCCTTTCCAGATTCCTTCCCGCCACCAAATGAGCCAAACATGCTTTAGGCTTATTTTTTTAATTTTCCCTCGGTGTGTGTTGATTTGTTAAAGATGCTATGATGTATGCTAAGTCCCTGCCTTCTCTAAAAGATGTATAAAACAGCTGGGAGCCTGAGGCTCAGGGCCTCTTGTGTCACCAGCATGCTGAGTTTGTGGAGGACTGAGCTAGCTCGAAATAAACACCTTTTTGCTGCTTACATTGGTCTTGGTCTCTGGAGGTCTTTCAGAGAAACCGAACTCCAGCATTTCAGTGGGGGCTTGTCCTTTGGGATACCCCTCTAAGCCCACCCAGACCTGACCAAGGGGTCGTGAAAATCCAGCCGGTAAGGT
Source organism: Perognathus longimembris pacificus (assembly GCF_023159225.1). Classification (NCBI taxonomy): domain Eukaryota; kingdom Metazoa; phylum Chordata; class Mammalia; order Rodentia; family Heteromyidae; genus Perognathus; species Perognathus longimembris. The sequence continues at coordinate 98,051 of NW_025956782.1, read as the reverse complement.
GAGTGAGGCATTGCCGATGTTTATGTATATTATGGCCCTGCAGGATGTGTGTGTGTGAGGTTGGCAAAAGAGCCTTGGTGGATGCGCTATAGGGCTGCCAACGGGGTCTGTGAGAGATGTCCCAGACCCCCATATGGGTAAATTGTTCCTTGGTACAGACATTTTGGAGACAGACAATTTTTTGGATCCATGCATAGTCTGTTCATTGTGTATAGTCTGTTACCTACATCTCGAACAATTTACTACGTGCTGCGACTTCTGTAAATTGTTCCTCGGTACAGGAAGTTTTGGAGACAAACATTTTTTGGAGAATCCATGCATAGTCTGCTCCGTGCATAGCCTGTTACCTGTGTTTTGAACAATTTGCTACTGTGCTGCTATTTGGGTTTATGTTAAGTGTTTTGTATGTGGTCTGTCTGTAAGTATTGTTTAACCTCCTCCAAACTGGCAGGATAAATTCCTCCTAGGTATCGGGCCTGAACTGAAAACATGGCAAACAGAAGACTTCCAGGAGAGATGCCTTCTCTTTCTCTTTAGGTCCCCAGCGGAATTTTCCTCCCTTCCTTTTCTTAGCAGGGCTGCTTCTCCAGATTTGTCAAACTGCTTTTACTCTTGCCATTTTTGTATGTTTCTCTGGTTTATGTAAAATGCTCTGAGTAGTCTGAATGATGTGGTTAAATTGGACTTTGATGTAAAAGAGAAAGTGAAATTGAAACCAGAAGGACCTAAGATGAGATTAAGCACTGAGGAGACTAGATCTGGTGGTGAATGAGGAAAGAAAGTAAAAGTAAATCCAATCAGATACTAGAAAAGATTGTGTTGCAGAAAGGAAAAATTGCCGGTATTGTTACAGGACTGGTCAAGAGTGTTCTTCTCTGTTTCCTGTATCTCCTGACTGTGATGGACGAAATGGGACAGACTTCCTCTACCCCCTTGATGTTTAGCTCATTGGAAAGATGTGCAGGCAAGAGCTCACAGAGTGTGTGTCCACAAAAAGAACTTTGGGGGACCCCCAACCAGCCTTCTTCAGCAGAAAATTATTTGGTGTTCTAAAATGTTTTGCTAAAACTATCAAGCCCTGGAAAATGAGGCTAGAGATGCCAAAATCATTTGTTAAAAGTTTTGTCTTAAAATTTGGGTGTTGCAGGAGTAAGATTGGCAAAAATATATCTTGCCACTGGAAAATGTATGGCTGATGTTTATTTTGTGCGCTTTATGTATGTGTTTGTGCATGTATGAGTGTGAACATGTTCAAGACTGTTAGTATGATATAAATTGAGTGAGTTTAAGTTTAAATTCAAATGGTCATCAAGTATGGGCATTACCAGATGCTTTAAAGGATTATTGCATTGTTTTAAAAAGGAGCTACAGTTAAATGTTTATTTAATTAAAAAATCCGGGCTACCATATAGTTCATGTTTCTTTGGGTCTGGCTCAATTCACTTAGCATAACTTTTTCCAAGTCCTTCCAATTCCTCACAAATGGGGCAATGTCATTCTTTCTGATAGAGGCATAAAATTCAATTGTGTATATGTATCGCATTTTCCTGAGCCACTCATCTACTGAGGGGCATCTGGTTGGCTCCAGATTCTAACTATGACAAATTGTGCTGCGATGAACATTGTTGTGCTGGTGGCTTTAGTGTGATTATGTTTGTGGTCTTTTGGATAGATACCAAAAAGTGGGGATGCTGGGTCATGGGGGAGTTCTATGTTTAGCCTTCTGAGGAATCTCTATACCACTTGCCAGAGCGGCTGAACCAGTTAACATTCCCACCAATTATAGGGAATAATTAGTACAAGTTTAGGCAAGTCACAGCAGAGGATCACAGGAGCCCAATAGCTATACCCTTATGAACACATAAGATAATGCTAAGTGAAATGAACTCTGTGTTACAGAAATGATTGTTATATCACAGTTGTAACTACTTTCAACATACCATATGTAACTGTAGCCTCTATTATTGATGATATTCCTGTATCACTTTCCTGTGGTTGTACCTACACTATCTCTGTATCTTATCTGAGTATATTGGAAACCAGGTATACTGGTATTAGAACCAGGAAATTGGAAGGGAATACCAAAATTGAGAGACACAGGGTAAAAAAAAGACAAACAACTCCAAAAGCAATACTTACGAACTGTTTGGTGAAAATGAACCAAACAACTGAACAACTCATGGGGGGAGAGGGGGAAGGGAAAGGAGGAGGGGGAAGGGGGGTATGAGGGAGGAGGTAACAAACAGTACAAGGCCTAATGTATGAAATGTATCCAAGGCCTAATGTATGAAACTGTAACCTCTCTGTAATTCAGTTTAATATGTATATATATTGCTTTATATATATATTATATTATTATTATATTATATTATATATTATATAAATATATATATATATATATATATATATATATATATATATATATTGCTTTCAGTCAAAAAAAATCCAGGCTAACTGTCAGAAATTTGGATGTAAAGGTTAATCACTGTTTAAAAATCTGCTTGGGGTTTCTCAGTCAGAGACCAATAGGATAGGACAGGAAAAACCTAGGACGGGCCTTTGTGCCTATCCACAGGAATCAGGGGTGATCTGGCAACGGTGCAACTTAGCCAGTCCACGTGGTAGCACAGGCCCTGGAGGGAATCCATGTGGTGGGACAGCCATAAGGGGGTCTCCATTCATGGTGGAAAAGGACAAGCCAGCACCAAAACAGTTCATCAAGCTCTGAGGAGTAGGATGGAGATAGGCCATTCTGTAGGACAAGCCAATGGAGGCCTTTCTTTGTCTCTTTTGTTTTCAGGTGAAATTTGGACACCTGATGGTAAAAAATGAATGATTTGACTGGAATTTCTAAAACTTCCCCTTAGGATGGAAAACCTTAAAGGAGGGTTAAAAGGTTCATTTGTATTTTGCAATTTGGATGTATTTAAAAAAAAAAAGGGATAGAAAAGCTAAGTCTGGATTTTTGTGCTTATAGCTCTGGTGTACAATGCTAAATGTACTATTGTCACAATTGTTTTGGGTATTAGTTTAATGATTCAGGTAGTGAATTTTATGTGTATACTGTGATGTAATAGTAAGACTTAACTATCTTAAGTTACATATAACCAGGCAAGTATTTTAAGGTATACATATTAAACTAATGGGGATAGAAGTAAATACTCATTAACTGTATGTAGGAAGAAATGGCAAAACAGGCTAATGTTTCTCACTAATTTATTGGAAGCTGAATGGATAAGTATTTCTAATTTTGTAATTGTAATTCTTGCATTAAGGAAATATTGTCATTTGAGTTCAAAGGTCTTCATGCAGTAATTGGGACTGAAGGGGAAAAAAAGGCTCTTTTAAAACAGGCAGCCAGGAGGCAAAGGGTGGTACCTGGTTTCAGAATGCCTGTAAGCTTCAGAGTTTTTCCAATACAGCTAAAAGCTAAAGTGTTAGTGTTAAAGCAGAGGTTAGTAAAAGGCTTTGGAAATCAAGAAAGCATTTCTAGATAAGAAATTTGGAAGTAAAATGATTGTAAATGATTGTTGCAAAGTGAGAAAAGGAAAATTATGTCTATCAAATTGAGTGTTTAATTGCCATTCCAGTTTGTTTGTAGGGTTTTTTTTGTTTTTTTTTTTTTTTTGTTTTTGTTTTGGCCAGTCCTGGGCCTTGGACTCAGGGCCTGAGCACCATCCCTGGCTTCTTCCTGCTCAAGGCTAGCACTCTGCCACCTGAGCTACAGTGCCCCTTCTGGCCATTTTCCATACATGTGGTGCTGGGGAATCAAACCGAGTTTCATGTGTAGGAGGCAAGCACTCTTGCCACTAGGCCATATTCCCAGCTCTTGTTTGTAGGTTTTTTGTAACAGTTTCCAGCAGGCCCACAGAGAAGGATAGATGATCCCTACAATTTTGTCAAGATGCAACATTGGCCCTTAATAAGTTCCAGGTAAGAGCACACTTAAAAACTACTTCTGTGTGGACCACCTTGTTGCTTTTAATTGGAGTGAAGTGGCCTCTTGTAAGACTCATTGATCTGAAATCTGCGGTTTGAAGCCAAGCCGGGCAGAGAAATTTCCCTGTGAGCGTCTTCGTGTCCAGTTGGCCAGCAGAAGTGCTGGGAACAGAGTCATGAGAGACTTTGAGGCTCAAAGTGGTAGGGTGCTAGTCTTGAGCTGGAGCTGAGGGACAGCACTCAGGCCCTGAGTCCAAGTCCAGTGATGGACCAAGAGAAATGCCAAAGGTGAATTTATACCAGCATGGTAAAATCACTCCTGGGACAAAAGTGATGGAGCATCCAGAGGCAGTAAGCCACTGCTTGGATGGAAGAGATGGTGTCAGATCCTAGAGTCACTCCTGTTTGGGCCTTTCAAAAGTTAATCAGAGCTGGGAGGTCCTAGAAGAATAGTTTATAAGCATGTCTTTTATTGCCCATGTCTATCTACTTTGTAACGGGACACGAACTTGCTAGTCATCTGTGGTAGTGGATAGTAAAGCTAAGTTTGTTAAATGGGGGGTAATTTTAAATCCCAACCCTCTGCAACTACTCAAAGTCCTGACTGGCAGAGAGAATTTTAAGCTGATACATCTGTTCAGGAAAGAGTGTTTGTGGTTCTGAGATCTTGTCCTTATTGAGATCTAAGGCCTGCAAAGGTAGTTTAGGCATTGTTACATCATCAATTTCCCCATGCAGAGAGGGAGATGCTTTTACAAACCAGAGTACTAAAAGACTACGATGTTATATCCCAAAAAGAGGTCTGTGCAGTTGTTAAAAGGTTAGCTATTTACTTCAGTTTGGAGTAAAGTTCCTAGTAACATCTAGTTCTGACTACCTCTTGGGAAAGTAGGTAAGGATCTACAGGTTCCTGGCTAGGTAAGGTCAATGCCCTGGAGTCAGCCTTAAGAAGTTATAGAAGATGGATGATCTCTGCCCATCAGCTCCCCCTTCGATCAAGGAACCAGTCATTAAAAAATAATAATCTTAGCCCTATTGGAAATATTTGATTACTGAAAGTTATTGCCCTGGAAAAATTATGGCCAAAAGACATTGTCTAAAGCTGTCTTCACATTCAGAGGTGTGCCAGCCTACAAAAGCTAGTGTACTTAAGAAGAAACCAGGAAAATACTAGGAGATTTGACTAAAGTTAGGCTTTAATTAACTTAGGTTAAGCTTCTCTAACCAGTCTATGGAGAAAGTTGCAGGTAATCCAGCAGAAGGTGTGACATTCTACTGGAGCCACTGGGAGCCACTGCTGCCTGACACTACCATGGCCTCTGCCCATTCTGAGTGAGGATCAAGGACTGCCTAACAGTCATCTAGAAGAATCTACATCTTGACCCTGAGCACCCTTACCATGGTACAAACATATGGGACTTTATCACAAATAGCTGATTTCTGCTGGAAAGTGCTTTGGATCTGCTGAACTGATGGCCTGCTGCTAAATCCAAAGCATGTATGACAGGCTGGAGAGTCACTTCCAGGCAATGCCTGGGTTGGGAGGTCTGTCCAAGTGTATTAGAGTGTGTCCAGATGGATTAGGGTGTGACCTCGGAGAAGAGAGGGAGGTAACTGCCATCAGGTGTGCCAGGTACTAAGGTAACTGGACAGAGATTTAAACTGCTGGGGCATCTTCATGGAGCCCTCCTGGGGGTGGATCTTACAGGTGCCACTGGCCAACCTTAGGCACTTATAGGCACTGGAAACTGGAGAAATCCATCCTAAAATAGTAACTCATAATAGTTGGCTCTGGTCTGGTTTCTTAGGAGCAGCAGTCCCAGGGGACTGACCCTTGCCCCATCTTTGTTTTCCCCAACAGCCTGTGGGTGGAGTCACAGTAAATTGCCTTGATGTAGTTGAGATAAACTGGATTCCACAAACCAGAGAAAAGAAAATGGTAGACAGTTTAAACTCTAGCAGCAAAGAAGCCCAGGAAATATAAAGAGGAAAGTTAGTATAGAAAGCCTTGAAGAAAGGGATAGAGGAAACAAAATGGATAAGAAAGGGATTTGAAAAGTAAGGACTGTCAATTGTCACAGGATGTTCAAGTAAGTCCACTGACGGTCCTGAGTAAGTAGAAGAGGGCATGAATGGGGATAAGGTAAGACTTTAGAAAGAGAATTGGGGAAGACAAGTGATTCCTTTAGATTAGAAAAGGGAAGACATTCTCTAGAAAGTTTGAGTATTTAGCAAATGGTATTAGTATGTCTTAAAATTAGAGCATATGAGTAATGTTGGTATGTAATCAAATTGGCTATAATATAAATAGGGTCAGAATTGGGGCTTCTGTGGTGAAACTATGTTATCTGTACCTGTATCTGCAGGGGTAAGGGACTTGTGTGATGTCATCTAAATGTAAACCGGAAAGATCTCATGTGAATATCTGTAACTACTTGATTCCCCTGCTGAGCTGGTCCTTGCAAGTAAGTGAAGCTTGATTTGCTTCTCATGTGTAGCCTAGGAAAAAGGTGCTGCTTTTATGCCAATCAATCAGGATTCATTAGGGAAAGCTTGGCATTGGTAAAATATAACAGAAAGCCAAAGGAGAGAACTGGTATCAGCCACTATTGTCCTGGTCACCATTGGCAACTCTCCTGACAGCTGTGTTGACAGGCCCTTTGGTTCTACTACTCTTGCACCCTAACTATTGGCCCATGCTTTATCTCAATACCAGCCCCTAGACGTGCAAGCCATTGAGATGGACAGAGGGAGCCATGATTGGCTCCCACAGTACCTAAGAGAAGGGGGAAAATGTAGAGCCAGAAGGACAAGAGTAACTCCATATTGTATTAAGACCCCATTCTGTACCTGACTGACCTTACTATAAGTCCTACTCCCCCCACCCCTCGCATCCTGGTAAAGACCATATCCAACCATGAGTTATGTGTGGAATTTTCAGTATCTAATCGTGAGTGTGATTTCCAGTATTTGTGAGAAGGATTTCCAGTATCAATTGTGAGTGCAATATCCAATACATCATCAAACCCTGCAGCTGTGCTCACACAGCCCCCCTTGCTACCAATGACCCTTTCCAGGATTCCTTCCTGCCACCGAATGAGGCCAAACATGCTTATTTTTTAATTTTCCCTCGGTGTGTGTTGATTTGTTAAAATATGCTATGATGTATGCTAAGTCCGTGCCTTCTCCAAAGATGTATAAAACAGCTGGAGCCCGAGGCTCAGGGCCTCTTGTGTCACCAGTGTGCTGAGTGCACGGAGACTGAGCTAGCTCAAAATAAACACCCTTTTTGCTGCTTGCATTTGTCTCCGTCTCTGGAGGTCTTTCGGGGGATCTGAACTCGAGCATTTCAATAGCATTAATAAAGTCTTTTGCTAGGAATAGATCTTCTGATATTTTACTCACTGCTCTAAGTTTATTAGAGAAGCAGCTGCCTAAAAATAATAAATAAAGGGGGAATTGTGGAAAATAACTTCTCTGAACAGTGGGAAACTTAGCCACGGCACAGAAGTTCTGATGCCTTATTAGCAAACTAATAGGCCTCTGGGGAAAAAATCTCCATTAAAGAAGTCTCCTGTGTTTGATAGCCAGAGGAAGCCACTTTGTCATGAGACTTTTCCCCTGTACAGAGCCTCCCTAGGGAGACTTGCTTGCCCAGCCGCTTAGCAAAAGCTTTTCACAGTAAATAAGGAAGTCTCTTCACAGTAAATAGAGAGTCATGGTCAAAGATAGTCTCCAGGAAATAGTAACTAGGTGATAGAGTTCTGCTTTGACTGTTTAAGCCTTTGTTTCTTATCAACAATCTTTGTAATAGCGAAGCCCTTTGTAGTAGTCACCCTTTGTAGTAGCCTCCCAGTAGCAACATCTGCAACTTTTGTATTGATATGGATATCATTCTGTATTAATTTTACTCTTGAAGTTGTGGATTGATTTCTAACACTATATAAACCCCTGGCCCTCCTGAAATAAAGTGTACATTGGCCCACTTGCCTCTGCATCCCCCGTGTCCTGACTATGGTTGCAGTTACCCAGGTCCAACAAATAGATAACTAATAAAAGCTGGAAACGAATGAAGCCCTGAAAAAGCTGATAGTGGCACTATAGCTCAAGTGGTGAGTGCTAACCTTGAAGAAAAGAAACTCAGAAACAATATCCAGGCTCTGAATTCAAGCCCCAGGACTGGCCAAATAAATGTTAGAAGTGGAGCTGTGGCTCATACTGGCAGAACACTAGCCCTGAGCATAAAAGCTTAGGGACAATGCCCATGCCCTTGAGTTCAATCTACAGGACTGGACAAAAAACAAAAATGCAAAGCAAATCGGAACACAGAAAAGGGTGGCTTTGAAGTGTGACAGGCTATTTATAGCTGTGGAATCTTGGTGTGTATGTATGTGTATATTTTTTTTGATGCTGGCATTTGAATATCAGGGCCTTATGCTTGCTGGGCAGGTGCTTTCACTCTGATTCATGCCAATACTAGCCACTTCCTTTTTGCACTGATTATTTATTGCCACTACTGGGGCTTGAACTCAGGGCCTTCCACCCTGACTTGGCTTTTGGGGTTCCCCACTCAAGGCTACTAGAATTATAGGCTTGAGCCCTGATCCCAGCTCTACTCCTTTCTTTCTATTTTTTTTCTTTCGGCCAGTCCTGGCCTTGGACTCAGGGCTGAGCACTGTCCCTAGCTTCTTCTTGCTCAAGGCTAGCACTCTGCCACTTGAGCCACAGTGCCACTTCTGGCTGTTTTCTGTATATGTGGTACTGGGGAATAGAACCCAGGGCCTCATGTATACAAGGCAAGCACTCTTGCCACTAGGCCATATCCCCAGCCCTCTACTCCTTTCTTGATGTTATATTATTTTGGATCTTGTCTTGAGGTTTAAACTCAGGGCCTGAGTGCTGTCTCTGAACTTTTTCACTCAAGGATGATGCCACTACCACTTAAGCCAGAGTTCCACTTTCTGCTTTTTGGTGGTTAATTGGACATAAGAATCTCACAGACTTTCCTGAAAGCCAGAGAGTGGCTTTGAATGGTAATCCCCAGATCTCAGCTTCCTGAGTAGCTAGGATTCCTGTGTAAGCCACTTTGATCAATTCTACTCTATTCTTATATAAATTTGCAGGTCCTTCTCCACTCTTAAATGCTTTTCATTTTTTCCCAACTGTTTTAACAAATACGTGGGTAATTTCCACCTACGTGTTTTCTAACTTAAAAATTCTCCTTTCAGCTGATTCTAGTCTACGAATTTATCCATTCATTTAAAATTTTATTTTGATGAGTGTACTTTTTAATTTCCAGAAGTTTTATTTGGTTCTCTGAAAAACATTCTTGGTATTTCATTATAGTTCCAATTTTTTTTTTCTGTTGTGCTCTCTCTTTCTCTCTCTTAACTCCTTTTATTTTTTGCCAGTCTTGGTGCTTGAACTCAGGGCCTCATCACTGTCTCTGGCTTCTTTTTGCTCAAGGCTAGCACTCTACCACTTGAGCCACAGAACCACTTCTGGCCGTTTTCTGTTTCTGTGGTACTGAGGGATCGAACCTAGGTTTTCATGCTAGTTAGGCAAGCAGTCTACAACTAAGGCACATTCCTGGCCCTCTTTTTAATCTTTTAAACATATTTATTTTGTAGTGTTTCAGAATGTTCTATCAGAAGTTACTGAGACCTGCATTTCAACAGAGAAGCCAGACAGGGTGGTTTGTGCATATAATCCTAGCCACACAAGAAGCAAGGTCTTGGATCAGCCTGAGAAAAAATGAAATACTCTTTGTGAAAAAAAAAAAAAAAAAAAAAACAGCGGGAAAAAAAAAGGGCTGAGGATATAGCTCAAGTCGCCCAGCATCAGTTTAGCAGAAAACAAGGAGAATTCTTCTGTTCATTATGTCTATAAAGTCTTGATTATAGCAAGATTTTCTTTATATGAATTTCCAGGGTAATTTTCTGTTTCTTGACAGTACTGGAGTTTGAACTCAGGACCTTGCACTTGCTCGGCATGTGCCCTGCTACTTGAGCCACACTCTAGCCCTAAGCAACTTATCTCTCTCTCTCTCTCTCATTAAGGGTGGGTGGGGGAGTCTGGTACTCACTGCCATCACTTGGTTTTCTTTCTTGTTGCTGGTGCTCTACCATTTGAGCCATACCTTCAACCTGACTTTGTGCTGGCTAATTGGAGAGGGAGTGCCATGGGCTTTCTACACTCTACCACTTGAGCCACAGCTCCACTTCCAGCATTCCTGTCATTAGCTGGAAGTAAGAGTCTTACAGACTTTCCTGCCTGGGCTGGCTTTGAACCGCTATCCTCAGATCTCAGCCTCTTGAGTAGCTAGGATATCAGATATTAGCCGCCAGTGCCAGGCTTGATTTGTCCTTTTCATTGGCAATTTCTTTCTCTAGGAGAATTCAAAATCATCTTCATTGAAGGAATGTCCCTACATGTCAGGCAAACATTCTATCACTAAGCCATATTCCCAGCACTTAGACTTTTTTTTATTTAGAATTTTTATGAGTTTGTAATGGAAACCTGTTTTGTTAAGCTAGTTTCAGGTCACAATAAAACTTTTCAGGCCATTCTAGAATGTTCTCTGATATCTTCACAAGAACTCTGTGACACAAATGTGCATATTATCAGCCTCTTTCTGTGCATTAAGATAGTGAGGCTTAGCTGGGCTGGAGGCTAAAGTTGGGAGGATTGTGAGTTCAAGACCAGCCTGGGTTACATATCTATACTCTGTTACAAGTAAACACATTGAACTTGGTAAGTTTAAGACTTGCCCCAGAATAGATAAGGAGGAAATGGCCTTGAACCTGGATGTCTCCGACTCCACTTAATTTGGCTCTTAGGAAGTTAGTGATAATGATCTGATCTTCATTTTTAAAATCTCTAAGCATACTATGTGCACTACCATTAAAGTTCTCTTTTTTGCCTAATATATGTGTATATATATATATATATTATATAACATATATTTTTTTCTCAATGCTCTCCCACTTGAGCCATACCTCTACTTCCAGCTTCTTGTGATTAATTGGAAGTGAGAGTCTTATAAACTTTCTGTGCAGGCTTTTTTTTTTTTTTAGTTTTTATTATAAAACTGATGTACAGAGAGGTTACAGTTTCATACGTTAGGCATTGGATACATTTCTTGTACTGTTTGTTACCTTGTCCCTCATACCCCACTCCCCCTCCCCCTTACCCCTTCCCCCCTGAGGTGTTCAGTTCACTTACACCAAACAGTTTTGCAAGTATTGCTTTTGTAGTTGTTTCTCTTTTTTCTACCCTGTGTCTCTCAATTTAGTATTCCCTTTCAATTTCCTACTTCTAATACCCGTTATACACGGTGTCCAATATACTCAGATAAGATTACATCGATAGTGTAGATACAATCACAAGAAGGTGATACAAGAACATCATCCATAGTAGAAGCTACAGATACACATGGGATGTTGAAAGTAGTTACAAATGTGATATAACAATCATTTCCATAAAATGGAGTTCATTTCACTTAGCATCATCTTATGTGTTCATAAGTGTATAGCTATTGGGCCTTGTGATGCTCTGCTATGACTTGCCTAAACCTGTACTAATTATTCCCAATAAGGGAGACCATAGAGTCCATGTTTCTTTGGGTCTGGCTCACCTCACTTATGTATAATTTTTTCCAAGTCTTTCCATTTCCTTACAAATGGGACAATGTCATTCTTTCTGACAGAGGCATAAAATTCCATTGTGTATATATACCACATTTTCCTGATCCATTCGTCTACTGAGGGGCATCTGGGCTGGTTCCAGATTCTCACTGTGACAAACTGTGCTGAAATGAACATTGATGTGCTGGTGGCATTACTGTGATTTTGTTTGTGCTCTTTTGGATAGATACCCAAAAGTGGGGCTGCTGGGTCATAGGGGAGTTCTATATTTAGCCTTCTGAGGAATCTCCATACTGCTTGCAAGAGTGGCTGAACCAGTTTACATTTCCACCAACAATGAAGTAGGGTTCCCTTTTGGCCACATCCCCTCCAACAATTTTTATTGTTAGTTTTCTTGCCCAACCAGCCAGCCTGCCTGCCTGCCTCACCCGGCCTCCCCCACTCAGGACTGGAGGACAATTGAGCCTGTTGCATCCTCAAGAACTTGGTGACCAGCTCCCTACCCCCCCCCCCGTGTGTTTTTTACTTCTGCCAAGAGCAATCTGGGACCACAGGACCTCAACCTCCAGCCACCTGTGTCTTCAGGACTCCAGCCAAACCCAAAATTCAGCCCCTACAGTTATGCCAGATTTCCGGTCTCCAAAGACCACCAAGGAGAGGTTACCGCTGCAAATGCATGAGAGTCTTTATTGCAAGCTCGAGCCTGGACTCCCAACCATCACAACACAGAAGATCTGGATTAAGAGCCCCGACCCTCAGATAAGCAGGGTATTTCCAACATGGCAGATACTTGATTGGATGGCATTTAGCAAGCAAGTCTTGTCCTAATTCTATTGGCTATCTACCCTTTCAGTTTATCTATTTTGGCTTTGATATCGGGAACTGGACTTGATATCAGGAATTGACAACAGGTGGTCACGTAGCACTGATGCAGGGGGTTAGTACAGATGGTAGAACAAGTCACAAATGGGTTAATCAAGCCATTTACAGAAGCAGAATATTGCGGTCAGGCTGACCTAGTACCAACTTTATTTTAACAATTGCGACCATGTTTTCCCACTAAGCAAGCTTGAGCAGGCTAAAACAATCCAGTACTCAATCATAAGTAAACCAACCCAACAGTTACCATGGCATTTATACTACTATTATGGTTATTTATATAGTCTGTGACTATGATCATTTTTTACTCTCCGTTACCATGGTTTTTACCCAGGTATAGAGGTGAACAAGTGCTCCCTACATTTTTAAATGTCAAACTACAAGAAACTAGTCTCATGGCGGGGGGGTGGGGGTGGAGCCCTCTATCATGGAGTCATCACTAGAGTTTAGAAGCTGTTATAATTTTAACACTAAAACTTATATTTAGTTACTCCAAATTTCAGGTCATCCCTAACAGTGGAGACCAAAGAGTCAACCTAGCATTGTGTGAACATTATTTTTCATTTCCCTTCTTTATTTATTAGCAGTAAGTAGTTGTGCTGAGGGGGGTCAGTTCAATATGGTGGTGTGTAAAAGGTCTAATGCATCTTGGCCTGTGTCGCCCCTTCCACAACTCAACCGCGTCTCCTCAGGCCCCACCCTTCCCCTACTCACACACAAACATGGAATGTTATGACTGCCCTTCCCCACCAGCCCTTCCTTCTTCCCCTTCCCCCCTCCCCTTCATGTTCTGCGATGGTAGTGAGCCCGGCGTGATCTATGTGTTATGGGAGTCAGTGCTCTATGGTTAGGGGGCCACACCGTCCTAATTATGCCACACATGGACAAGTTGTATGGAGAGTGGAGCTAAGCCACCACTTTGAGGTGTTCCTGCTTTTAGTTCAGTTTAGTGGACGATGAAAATGGCATGAGGAAAACTGACAGCTTGGTCTGAGGTGGGACTTGAAAGAACAACAGGGTCTGGGTTCTTTGTCTCTCTGTCTCTGTCTCTCTCTGTCTCTGTCTCTCTGTGTCCCGGGGCTTGAACTCAGGGCCTGGGCCCTGTCCCTCGGCTTTTTAGCTCTATTTCTGCCTTTTTCTTAGTGAATTGGAGATCCCAGTTTCATGGACTTTCCTGCCTTGGTTGAGTTAGAACTGCGATCCTTAGAGCTCCATCTCTCAAGTAGCTAGGATGAGAGGCATGTGGCACCAGCATTAGCTTCTTTCTTACTTTTTCCTTTTTCTCCCTGGTCATAGGAGTTAAACTCAAGGCCTGGGTGCAGTCCCTGAACTCTTTTTTGCACAAGGCTAGCACTTTACCACTTGAGCCACAGAGACACTTCTGGCTTTTTCTGTTTATGTAGTGCTGAGTAATTGAACCCAAGGCTTCATGCAAACTAGGTGAGCACTCAATCACTAAGCCACCTTGCCAGCCCCTACTTCTCATTTTTGGGTAGTTAATTTGAGGTAACAGTCTGATGGAGACTTTTCTGCCTGTGCTGACCTCCTGAGTAGCTAGGATTACAGGTGTCTGACCATTTTTGCTTTATTTTTTTCTTCCCAGTCTTGCAGCTTGAATTCAGGGCCTGGGCACTGCTCCTGAGATTCTTTTACTCAAAATACAGACGTAAATAAGGCCTCTCTTGATCAACATTTAAGTGAATTGTCTGTCCTTTGATGGCAGTGGAATCTTTCCAGTGCCCACTCAAATGCAGATTATTTGCTCCAACAAATAGTAGAACAGTATGAGGAATTTCCAGAGAGCATGGGGGCCTAGTTATTCTCTGTGAGCACCTCCTATGTCGATCCCTCTTTAAGCTTCAATTCAAAATCCCTGAGCTGGTTTTCACTTGACAGTTGAGGGTTGGAGACAGAGAATTGTTTAGGCTTGTGGCTCATTGTGTTCAGCTTCAGATAGTTGGATTTCCAGTGTTACTGCCTGTCCAGTGGAAAATCCTCTCAGTGATGTAGGACCATGACTACAGAGCTTGGCTCATGTCCTCGAAGAATTTGCAAGTCCCTTCTCAGAACCTGCAGTCCCTGGGAATGTCTTCCTAGGGATAACTGTGGGTGCTATTGGAGCAGAGGACAAGTGTGTGTGTGTGTGTGTGTGTGTGTGTGTAAATATGGACATGGGGAGACAACTTGCTTGGGCCTGGGGAGACTTGTTTGTGACACTGGAAAATTCTATGAAACAAAAATGTGTGTGCCTCATGAGAGGGTGGAATTGTGGTGTCAGGGACAAATGGAAGAGTACAGAGCCCACCAGCACCCAAGGAGGGGCTCTAGGCCCCTGGATAGGTCTCAAAATGACTGGGAAGTCACCAGTGCTTGGTGGTACCAAGTATTTTCTGGTGCCTGGCCTCAAGTGGCTCAACTCAGGTTCCATTTGATCTAGTTGTATGTGTATGTGTGCTGGAGTTTGCACTCAGGGCCAGAGCTCTATCCTTTTAGCCTTTCCTGCTATAACTTGAGCTATAGCTACAGTTCTTGATTTTTGGTCATTAACTAGATATTAGAACCTCGGATTTTCCTACCCAAGCTGGCTTTGAACTTCAGTCCTTAAATCTTATCCTCCTAAGAAGAAAGGATTATAGGCGTGAGCACTGGTGCCCACTGTATTCTGATACTACTTTCTCCCAACTTAAGCCTCGATTTCCTTAAAAAGTGGGAGAATGCCACCCTGTTGTGAGATGGTATATATCCTGTTTTTGGAACATTGTTGATATTTGCTAACTATTGGCTCTTCACTATATCCGTGGTTTCTTCTAATCTATCTATAACTACTCAGCATCTGCAGTGTCTGACTTGTCAGGAAATACTGTTCCAGGTATTGTTGGCATAGTATCTACTTGGTTCAGTAATGGCTCTGGGTTTGAATCTGGTGTGTTTTGTGTGGGTGTGGGTATGTCAGGGGTCTGGTTTTACTTTCTTTTAGCTGTAGGTTGGTTATCAGGCCTCTCATTGAGTAGTGTTAGTGTCAATCGATACTATCAATACAATCAACATGTAAGGCTTGAAGCCTCTTTGTAGGCCAAATTGGCAAAAATCACTTCAGAGTGTAGGCAGGGAACTAGGTGGGAGAAGAAAAAGCCTAGGAGGTTGGATACCACTGGAAAACTGGGTGCAAGGTCAACATTGTTGAATAGAACTCTGGAATGTCTTGATTTCTTGGGAGTTAAGGGCTCTGTGGAATTGCTGCAATGGATGTACTTTTACTCCTGCCCCTTTAACTCAGAATTCAATGGCCTAAAAACAGTTTATGTATTTTTACTCATGCACTAAATACTCAAGAACATGTAAAGTTGCCGCCTCTTCATGGCCTGCCCATCCAATTCCCATTCCAGGGTTGTGGTGGTAACGTCCTTTTTGTGTGTGTTTACAAACCTGAGCTGAGGATTTTCTTTTCTGGAACGGCAGTGTGTTGTGTGACTATTCTTTTTGCCCTGAGTGACAGCTCACTGTTGTTTGGTGTTGTTACCTGCAGAGTATGTTTTCTAATTCAAGAAACTCATTTCCCAAAATGTGATACTGGTTTCTCTATTTTGTTTGAATACTTTGTACAAAGACAAGGAAGACAATGTGAAAATCACATGGACAGCAACTTCTTTGTCTCTAAAAATGATGACAGGCTGGAGGCCTGGCTCAAGTGGTCAAGTGCTTGCTTACTAAGTGCAAGGCTCTAGGTTCATAACTAGTAAAATTTAAAAAATAAAGAAAAAGGAAAGGGAAAGAAGATAGTTCTGCCCTTCCTTCCAATCAAATACTTTTCAGATTGTTATATGCCTTTTGTAGATATCTGGAGTAAAATCATTCTTTCTTTCTTTATTTTTTAAGAGTGAAATTGTGTCCATTTTTTTTTCAGTAAGTCTACTAGAATTCTTGGCCAAGGGTAAGGCAGGAGAAAGAAAGATTCAAATAGGGGAAGAAGAAGCCAAATTGTCTCTATTTCAGATAAAATATTATAATTATCATGATAATCCCACCAAGAAATTTCTAGGTCTAATAAGTTCTTTTATAAATTTAGCATATCTAAAATCAGCATACAAATTTCAGTAGCTATTCTATAGCCAATAATGAGTAGGCTGAGAAAAAAAAATCAGAAAACAGTTCCATTCACAATAGCCTCCAAAACAACAAAATATCTAGGTATGAACTTCACCAAGAAGGTGAAAATGACACAATGAAAATTAAAAAATCTTTTTATTGGGTTTAAGTTATTACATATACATCATAATATATGTTTTAAGTTTCACAGTGATGAAAATTATCATTCTACTCTACATAGCTTATGAAGAATTGCGAACTTTAACAATAAAATCACTTTCTCAATTTTGGATGATATGTACATTACATTCCTTTTGTTTAGCAACATCTGTTCCCTCTTTGACTTGTTCCTTCCTTCCCATTCCCACCCATGAGTGGTTAGTTCCCTTTCATCAGTGTCCAATATAGCAATGGTCCCCTTATATATGGTTGTTGTTGTTATTATTATTACTATTCTCACTCACTTTTGACTCATTCTGTGTCCTCTTTTCTTTTTTTCTGTATTTTGTTATCTTGAGACCTGTTTACTTTGTTCTATCTCTTGCATTGTAATTCTAACATCCCATGTCAGGGAGCCATATGCCATTGTTCCATCTGTCCTGGGCTTGTCTCAGCATTAAATTATAAAATCTTGATGAAAGAAATAGAACACCCAAGGAGCTTGAAAGAATTCCCATGCTTAGAGATAGACAGAAATGACATCATTAAAATGACCATATTAAGTGGAGGGACAAAGGTGAACAAATGCAGCAGTGGTACTCATTAGGCAGTATGTTGAAAATGAACTAAGCAACTTGTCTGTGGGGACAGGCAGGAAAACCTGTGAGTGAGGGAAAGGGGTGCCATTGTCCAAATAAATATACTCATTACCTGACTTATGGAACTTAAGCCCTGTGTATATCACCTGTATAATAAGAAGAAATATTTAAAAATTGACCATAATTGCCCAAAGCATTGCAGAGAGTTATTGCATCGAGCTCCCAATGGTACTCTTCACAGAAATGGAAAAATCAGTGCAAAAATTCCTGTGGAGACATATGACATATGCCTTCTTGTCATTCTCTCCTTCATCTTTCCTTTCTCATAGGAGCCTATGGCCTTGTTTGTGCAAACAAGACTGATTCTGTGGAGGACCCTGACAGCAGGCAAAGAAAATACCTTAGCAACAGGCTTTGTGTAATAGAGCTAATATTCAAACCTGGATTCCCAAGTGTGTGGTCATAAGGAATGAGCTTATTTCAAAGGGGAGAAAGCTGCTCTAGAGGGTGACCCAAAGAACTTGTAATCAGCCTGAATGCCTTTTCTGGTCATCGCCAGAGAAGAGGAGTGTTGCCTGCGTTCTCTTGAATGGCACAGAAACAGACAACTCCAATTTTCCCGGACTGAGCCAAATGGGTGGCACTTCATTTACTCCCCCTTGTGGGAGAGGCCCCACATATGCCTTACGTCTACATTTGCCTTATGTTTACATTGCCTCCTGCTATTTAAAAAAAAGTAGAAGAGGGAGATGTGGGGCCCTGGCTTGCAGCTTTAGGAGGCAGTCCTAATAGGCCTGCCTCTTCTCCAGCCCTGGGGCTGGTGGCTGCTAGCCCCGCCTGCCTTCTCCAGGCCTGGAACCAGAAAGGCAGCTCTAACCAGCCCCACCTCCTGCCTTGGACCACATGTGCTCCAAGAAGTTGGTGGATGATGCACCCACAGGCGGTCCTGGGGGCCGTGATCTCCGCCCTTAGGGGAAGTCCCATAACCTCACCTGTGAAGGACAGCCTGATCATCCTATCGCCATGACTAGCTAGCCACTCCCAAATCTCTCCCCTTCCTGCTGGTCATCACTCCTATATAAACCACAACCCGGAATTAAAGCTTTGGATGTTTGCGTGACTTTGCCCCGAGTCGCCTGTGTATCCTGAGTCTTGCTTTAAACCTAAAGGGGGGCTGGGGTGGGCATTCTTGTGACTCACATATTTTTTCTTGGCTCTGCCCCGAGGGGCACGCCCTCACACCAATTAAGAACATTTAGAATATGCCAGATAAGGTACTGGCTGCTTGACTGTTGTTGTTGTTGTTGTGTCAATTCTGTTGCTTGAACTCAGGGCCTGAGCATTGTCCCTGAACTCCTTTGCTCAAGGCTTGTAGTGCTCTACCAATTTGAGCCACAACTCCATTTTCAGTTTTCTGGAGGTTCACTGAAGATAAAATTCTCATGGCCTTTCCTGCCCTGAGTTGTTTTCAAACTTTGATCTTCAGATCGCAGCCTCCTGAGTAGCTAGAATAACAGACATGAGCCACTGGTGCCTGGTCACTTCTGACTTTTTGCTGGTTAATTGGAGCTAAGAATCTTATGGACTTTCCTGCTCAGACTAGTCTTGAACCTCTGTCCTCATATCTCACTCTCTTGAGTAGTTATGCTTACAGGCATGACCCACCAGCACTCAGCTGTTATTATTTTCTTTTGATGCTAGTAATAGGCTTTAACTCAGGACTTAATGCTGTTGGTGTGCTTTTTTGTAGTTGTTGTTGTTGTTTGTTTGTTTGTTTGTTGCCAGTCCTGGGGCTTGAGACTGAGGCCTGAGCACTGTCCCTGGCCTTTTGTTAGCACTCTACCTCTTGAGCCACATTATGACTTCTGGCCTTTTCTGTTTATGTGGTGCTCAGAAATTGAACCCAGGCCTTCATGTATGTTAGAAAAAATATTCTACCACTAAGCCACATTCCCAGCCCAGGACTTAATGCTTTTGCTCAACTTTCTTTTCTTCTCTTTTTTTTCCTCAAGGTTGGCTCTCTATCACTTGATCCACTCCTCTAATTCCAGTTTTTTGCTAGTTAAATTGAGATGAGTCTTTCAAATTGCTCAGGCTGGCTTTGCACTGGGAGTCTCAGATCTCAGCTTCCTGAGTAGATAGGATTACAGGTGTGAGCCCTGCTCCCTCCAGCCATTGGAAGCATTTTGTAAAAAATACTCTGGCATTTAATTCTTAGAGCCTTGTAGTGGGCTAGGTGTTTTAGACCCTATATCCAGAAGTGTCTGCCCCTTGACTGCATGCACCATCCCCTCATTGTCCATTAGATGTCCCATCTGAGAGCAGACCATTACAGGACTAATTTCTGTGGAGGTCTTTGGGAGGGCCAGAAAGCTAGAATGTTCAAGGTCAGCACATGTGCCCTGACCCCAGACCCAGCAGAGGAGAGTTGGACCAAGCTAGCAGAAGAAGGGAAGAGAAGGTACAAGGAACAGAGATGGACAAGAAGCTAGTGATGGTTGCCTGAGCAGCGAGGACAGCTGAAGGGGGCTAAGGGATTGGCAGGGTCATAGATGACCAGGTAGTAGAAGGCCAGGTAGTAGAAGAGCGGGGCTGGAAGTGCTGAGAAAGCTTGCTTCTGGGCCACAGGGCATTAGGCTCACCTCAGAGATGTTACCAGGCCCAGGTGAATCAACAGTCTCCTTAGATGGGGATGAAGAGCTGGGAGAGCTCTGATTGGCCTAGCCTCAACACACCACATTAGCACTGTGATCTTAGGAACAATCTTTTACCTTTCTGAGCCTTACTCCATCCAGGTCAGCTGTCTCCCTGGGACCTTGAAGTGATTGCCATAGCAACTGTCCTCCAGTTTACCAAAGAGGACTGATTGGAAATAGCCATTGCTGAACAGAGTCCAAGCCACACAGTCCCATTTCATAGACTGCAGAACTGAGGACTCCACACTGTTCCTCAGAAAGGCTGCCCTTCCAAATGGCCCTAACCTACCCCTCCCTGCCAGTCCATTGTCCACAAGGACCCACATGTTCTGCTGGGCTATTGGAGGTGCCATGGCCTTGGGACGGTCACTCCTGCCCCTATCAGCTGTTGACATGCAAGTGTCTTGGGAAGGAATGTATTTTCATTCTTTCATTACAGCATTCTCAGGCTGCTTAATCATATTTTTCTTTGTTTTAAAAACAAGCTTCTGTGTGGGTTTTCTATCTTCTGGCTGCTCCTCCAAGGACATTGTAAGACTGAGCTGAGTTATTTGATCCCTGATTTTTTTTCATTAATGTTCCTCCCTTCTTAGATGTGGTGAGTGTGGACAGATACTGAGTTTCTCCAAGTTCCCCAAGTAGCCCATGTGACACTGGACACTTTTATGTTTAAGGGATCTCATTTTAAAACAAAAGTGTCACGTCATGTTGCAGGTGAAGCTGCTGTTCAAAGATGTTAAGTATCCTGCCTAAGATCATGCAACCTGAAGATAGCTTTGGGCGGGAAAAATGGGGATGCAAGCAAATTTGACTTCCAAGATAGGGTTTCATCGGTTAATGATGCTTCCCTTCATCTGTTAATAATGCTTCTCAGCTAAAACTGTGGTCCTGTCTCTGTTCTGTGCTGACCCCAAGCAAGCCTGGTAGAGTCTCTGCTCTTCTCACCCTTTCAGTTTTAATGGCTAAGAGGGAGAAGAGCAGTGATTGTTGATTGACGATATGAGCCAATGGCCAGTTCATCAAAGAGGCTACATGGCTGTTGATGTAATAATCTCCCCAGCTAGAAAATTAGCATGCTCACTGACTTGGACCAAAGAAGGCCAGGATGTGCTTAATGTTGGTCCCTGAGCTGGCTTCAAATGTTGAGCCTCAGATCTCAACTACCTGAGATCTGAGTGAGCCATCTATGCCAGGCAGGGACTCAGCTTCTGATTCCTGGGTACATACATGAAAGTTGGGAGGTCACCTGACGGCCAAGAGGCTGAAAGGGGGTCCCAACATAGGACTGGATCTCTCCTGGCCCCAGCACCCAAGTAAGTTCTGAAGCCCAGTTCTAGCCAGGGCATTTGAAGTCAGGAGTCTGGATGACCATCCAGTAAAGAGAAACACAATTCACAGGGTATGGAAGGATGAAGGCCTGAGCATCTAGTCTCAGAGCAGGCCTCCCTCACTCTGGCCTGGAATGAAGTCCTTCCTTATCTGGCCTTGTTTTGTCCAGTGGTAAGATGCACTGGCTGGTCCTTGAGTTGATTTCTCTGACCTCCACATTCTTTCATGAGCACCTGTCAGCTGTCCCCTCATCCTGAAAGGTACTCTAAGAGCCTGGGTCTGGCCTTCTCCACAGTCCTGTCTGGAGACCGGGGCGGGCAGGGTATTAGAGAGCTACCCTGTCCCCCTGGTGCCCCTGTGCCAGAGTCCCCTCCCTTTCCCCTTCCCAGATGTGGCTGCTGAGGGAAGACAGAAGGAAGTTGGTATGTGGAGGGAGGGTGACCATAGCGTGTATTTTCTTATATAAAGTTTCTCCCATCAATCTGCTGTCTGAGCAACAGAGGCCCAGACTATACCCTGCACTATGGGGTCTCACTCCACTTCTAAGCCACTGTGTTGTTGTTTTTTTTTTTGTGTGTGTGTGTGTGTGTGTGTGTGTGTGTGTTTCTTTTTTGACATTTCTAATGACCACCATTGACCACCATTCCAAACTGGAAAGTCCAGTTGGTGAATGGCACATGAACTCTCTCATTACTTCTCAAGGTCTTCTGATTGTGAAGCAGGGTGCAAGGACTTGGCTAGTCAGATTAGCTCCCTTCAGCTCTCTGTGGTAAAGCCAAACATGTTTTTCAGAGCCAGTGTCAAGAGCTCTGCTGTAGCCTGTGACTATGGTGAAATCCCCATGATGCAGTCTGGATGGAGCTTGCCATGGAAACAGCCCAATGGCCAAATGATACTACCAGTAGTATCATTGTGAAAGCTTAATTCTAAGATCTTAACAGAGTTCCTTAGAAGCCTTATTTTCCCCTAACTTTCTGTCTGGCTTCGGTAACTGCTCGGTAACACTGGCTGGCTATATGAGTGAAAGGACCTAATGAACAGAGTTCCCCCCAATAGGGGGAATTTCACCGGTGCTCACATGTGTGTGTACTCAGCCTCTCTACAGATTCTGTATGGGCTGGAACTGGGGATAGGTTGATGGATAAATTAGCTTCAGTCCTTGCCCTTGTGAGCTGCCAGAGTGCTGGAGGACAATCAGATCATAAGCAAGCAAACAGAAAGCTGTTCGTGAATTATAACAAATTCCTTGATGGAAAAACTACCACAGATTCTGTATCACAAGGACTCTTCATTGAACTTAGTGGATCCTAATTCTACTGAGAGTGGGGTTTGGAAGACCTTTCAAAGGATCTAAAGTAAGATGCAAAGGAGTCAGAGCTGGGCAGGAAGCTGTGCCAGCTTTGGGGCCTCCAGAGCTCTGTGGCATTCACTCCAGGGAAGCCAGGGCCTCCTGCTTGAGCCCTGGGTTTGGCCCACAGGTGCTTTTGTCCTGTGAGCTCTCAGAGCTTGTGTCCTACCCCAAATCTGTAAACTATATTGGTTCTTGCCCAGCAGTGCTGCTGCTGCTGCTAGGCACACAAAGGTATGAGAGTGAACTGAGCTGAAACACCAGGTAGGGCCATGTGTGTCCTGAGTAGTTCACTGTCTATGTAAAGGGGAAGCCATTTTCCCAGATGGGTTTGTGGAGGGGTCCCTGGATTTCTATTACAGTGGAGTGATAATCCCAAGGGCAAAGATGGGCAGGGGGCTAAGTCTGTCTGGGTTCCAATCTGCTCAGTCTCTGGGGTCTGTGCCCAAGGCCTAGGGTTCAACCTGACCCCCATGTTCCTAAGCAGGGCAGGTTGCACCTGAACCTAGAGTCTTATCAATGGGAGAAGCTGCCAACAGAGATTGAGGGGAGCAGAAGTGGAGGAGAAGGCAACAAGACCAGCCAGCGGCTCCTAAGTCCTCAGGGTAGCGGCCAGAGAAAGAGAGACAGAGACAGAGAGAGACAGAGACAGAGAGGCAGAGAGAGAGAGAGAGAGAGAGAGGTCTGCAGTCTTCCAGGCAGCCCCACCTGCTCTCCATTTGTCAGGCAGCTTTTATGATACTTGATATGAATATGATAATCCTCCCCAGAGGGACTCAGAAAGGACCAGCACATGCAAGGCAGTGCATCTGGGAGACTGAAATTTTTTACTCCTGCTTGCTCCAAGGCAAGCTTTGTCTCCATTGGCCACTCCTGACCACAGTGTTTCCCCTCATGCCTGCCTCCACACTACCTGAGTACTTGCTCTCAGTGCCTTCCCTTAGCTGCCTCTGCTTCAGGGACCAACTCCAGCCTGTCTCTCCTTAGAATGCCACTTAGCCATTACCAGCCCATGGAGGCCCTTTTCCTCCCATATTACCCCCTATAATGTGTTCCTATACAGCACATCTTTCAGACCCAGGGTTGGTGCAGGTTTTTCTGCATTTCCCAGTGCCCAATCTCCACCAGCAGGTAGGACCCTTCTGCAGCACTGTGACCCGTGCTGGGCCAGGGGCCCAGCTGTGGTACCTGCTGGGATAGAAGCTTGTAGATACTCAATCAGCCTGAGGCCACGACACTGTGCAGCGCCAGGTACATCTACCTGATGTTTGTCATGGAAGCACCTGGCTCATGAAGGTGGGCAACAAACACTATCTCTTCCTACCTAGCTCCCTGACAACTTTCCACAGGACATTTATCCTTCTGGCCCTGTGATTGGCACCATCCATCCCCCTTGTGGTTTCAGTGACATCCGCCTGACCAGTTGCTCTGTCCTTGAGATGGCCATCCACTCACTGGCAAAAAGAATATTTTTTAAATAATTATGTTTTTAATAGTGCAGGCTTTCTTGGTATGGTTCAAGCAAGTTTAGGTTGCTTAATGTGGGCAAAGCCACACATATTCTTCTGATTTGTCTACAATCCCCACCCCTTCTTGACATTTATCAGTTGCTTTTTACTCACTGTCTTGATTTCTTTCCAAAATACCACTATACTCATTCCAAGATTCCCTTTGACCCTCAGATGTCAAAGTATTTATCTTTACCACATGCCAGTACATATGTCTGGGTCCCTGATTATTCAGCAGGCTGGACTTATGATGCCTAGCAGGCAAGCACCAGGATGCCACGAGCTCCTGGATTGCCTTGTCTCCGAGCATGAATTGTGCTCCCCTGACAGTGCTCCCAAGGAGTTGTCCTTAACAGGGAGGCATCCAGCCATCTCTCAGATCTCTAACCTTCTCTGACCAAAGCAGTATCTCACGCTTCCAGGCAACTGAGATCTGAGGCCTGATTTATTTGGTTCCTGGTCTCCTCTCTGGGCCTCACTCTGGCAATAGAAGGTGGTAGTGGATGTGCCCATTTGAAATTGCAGCCAGGGTGGGGACTTTATTCTGTCCC
The DNA here is from genome assembly GCF_023159225.1 of Perognathus longimembris pacificus. NCBI lineage: Eukaryota > Metazoa > Chordata > Mammalia > Rodentia > Heteromyidae > Perognathus > Perognathus longimembris. Next base: position 73,311 of record NW_025956782.1, on the reverse strand, counting down.
TCCCTGTGAATGTGGCTCCTTACTTTCAATACTCACACACACCAGAACAGCTAGAGAAGTATTGTCCATTGCTTTGGGAAAAGCATTTCAGAGGATGCACGCCTATCTCATTTTCAGTAGAAGCTTACCTTGGGTAGATTTCAGTTGCCAACTTGACATTTCGCTCTCCAATGTTATAAAGGGATATAAGAAAACCTTCCTGTGATGTGTTTCCTAATTTAAGGTAGAAAAAAAATATTTCTACTGTTCCATATGTAGAGAAACCTAAAACCCAATAAAAGCTCTGAATTAGGGCTGGCCAGAATAGTTTGAATTAAATTGAGGTGGAGGCGAGGATACTGAATCTGTGGCTGGGGCTGTGGTTCACAAGTCAAAGGGCAGGTTCTGATGTGGAGACTTGCAAGGGCTGAGTCTGGAGAAGGGCATTTCCCCAATATTCTGATACTCCTGGCTGCTTAGTGCTCAGGTTCTTGAAACAGGTGGTACCTGTCCCCCAGTCCCAGCTGTGCCTCAGTCTTGCTGTTTGTGTCATCTTGTTTGCTTTTGAGCATTTCTTCTTGGGGATAGGCTCATTTGATATTCTGATTATTTATTATCACTGACACGGAAGGCCTCAGAGCCTTTGCCTAGGTGTAGAGGGACTTTTGAGAAGCTTCTGTAGTCTGTGCCTCTACCCATGTCGTGACTAAATGCACCTTTAAATAACTGAGTGGAGGTTCTTGTCTTAGTTAGTGTCCAGTGTTTGTTTTGAGATTTGAAAGCAGCATGTACTGGGAGAATGAATAGGGAATGATAAATCTGACTGAGGGAGTAATTGGGAAATTTGACTTTTGTTTGTTCCTACCATTGATGTTGCATGGGACACCTCTATGTCTCTGTATGGTCTATGTATAGCACAGCCATCCTGCCTCCATTCACCATACTCACACACCCTAGTCACATGACCAAACATTAACCCTCTCTCTTTTTGCCAGTCCTGTGACACCCAACATTAACTATCCCCTCCTTCTTTCTTTTTGCCAGTCCTAGGACTTGAACTCAGGGCCTGGGCACTGCCGCTGAGCTTCCTTTGCTCAAGACTACCACTCTACTACTTGAGCCACAGTGGCACTTCTGGCTTTGTGTGTGTATGTGTGTGTGTGTGTGTGTGTGTGTGTGTGTGTGTGTGTGTTACTGAGGAATCAAACCCAGGGTTTCATGCATCCTAGGTAGCACTCTACCGCTAAACCACATTCCCAGCCCTTAACCATCCTCTCTACAGTTAACTGGATGAGGAATGTCATTTGTCTTCAGAGGACCCAATTCACAGGCCAGTTTAAACCAATCATATTTGCTGTTCAGATTTGTGAGTGTGTGTGTGTGAGAGAGAGAGAGAAAAAGAGAGAGAGAGAGAAAGAGAGAGAGAGGAAGAGAAAGAACATGAAAATGTGAAGGGGACAGGCATAATGGGAGAAACAGCACCTCCCTGGCCCTGGAGAAGTGGCAGATGTGACCTCAGTCAGTTCACATCTACACTGGAATGCTGTATCTCTGCATCCTTTTACAAGACAAGACATGCCATCCTTTTGGTCTCTTTTCTGCGAAACAGGCTTCTCTCCTCCGTGCAGCTTTCCAAGTTGGTTGATGAGGCTGGGGTGATTTGTGATGTACATTGCTCTCTTATGACCCTAAGAGGTCATTGTCATTACTTGTTTTTGGCTGTGGTGGGTCACAAATCCATGTGCCAAGCACCATGCCAACACCACTCATCAACAGTTCTCCTGTGCTTACAGGCACCTCACTGTCATGGCCACCCTCTGCAGCCAGACCACTACCGATGGCCACACCCACACAAGTGGCCAAATGTCAGAGGCAGTGCAGGGTCAAATAGCTGAGTCCCAGGCCAGGTCCTTCTGCAATCTGAGTGTCCTCTGGTGAACCCCGCAACCTCTGTGACCTTGAGGGTCCTCTGGTAAGTGGGCACTTCAGACCTTGGCTCACCCTTTACTGCACTTTACTGCACATATGGAAGAGGTATTGCAGCAATTGATAAAGTGACCAGTGCCTCACGGACCCCTTACCCTCTACTCCAAGGGACTTATGTGATGCCATTCTGCCCTTTTCTTCAGTGGCTCCTCATGCCCTTTTGCTCCTTCTCCACCTTAGCTAGTGTTGTTCTGGTGACCTCCTGGTATGGTCCTGGCTTTCCCCTGGCAGGAGCTGGAGTCTAGGGACTAAGAATGGAGGGGATTGGGAAAGTAAAGTCGCTGGGACATAGAGGAACTGCTTTCCTTTGCACACGCTGTCTTTCTTCAGGGTGGCAGGAGGATAATTAGGAGGAAAGGAACAGGGAAGGGAGGGCAGGGGAAGAACTGGATGGAGCTTGGTGGCTGGGTGAGGGCAGCTGTGAGTACAGAGGTTGGGATCTCTAGCCACTGTCAACCACTCCAGAGTGAGGCCTCAGGGTGGGGGATTTGTCAGATCTGACCTCCAAGCTCTTCCATTTCCCCCTCCTACCCACCCCTTGTGCACCCATCTCCAGAGACTTAGGGGAAAACCTTTTTTCTTCCCCCATAGGCCATTTTGAAGCACTCTCTGAGGCTTCCTCCCCCTTCCCACAGCTCTATACTCAGGATGGGTGGCTTGATGTGCTACTCTGGGATCTGGGGGTATGTCCTTTCTGTGGTTGGGGCACCAGGGATATGCTTCCCTCCCCTTCCTGTCCAATCTCAGCAGCCTTCTTGGCTTGCAGGCCTGCTGAGCTACTCTTTGCATGGCTGGTCTTCCAGACCCCTTCCAAGGAGGGATCAGTGGACACTCTTGTTGTTTATGCCCTTGTGGTCTGATGAGTGACAATATTACTGTTGGGTTACATTGGCTAGAACATGAACTTGACTCATAACTGTAAAATGCAAAGAGGACTCCTGGGGGCTCACATTCTATTTCATTTTTTAAAGTAATACCCCCTTCTCACTGCTAGAGAGGGACTTTCTGGGGTCTGAGTCTCTGTTGGGTAAAATATTCCCTGCACTCTATAAAATGACCTTCCTGACTGCCTCATTGCCGTGTTCCTCCTGGGTGCTGTTCATCAGGAGTGACTCTCTGAAAAAGATGGTTTAATTCTCACAGTAACCCTCTCCTGAAGGCACTCCCCCATTCCACAGAAGAGTAAACTAGGGATCAGACACAGAAAACTCTGAAAACCCTGGGAAATAGCTGAGCCAGACCCAGCTAGATTCTTGTCAACATTTCTTAGAAATGTGTGTCCAAGTTAGAGATAGTGAGCTGGATAAAGGGGCCTCTATAGTAGGAACCCGTCGTAGGAGTGGGACATGGCTGAAGGCAGGGAGCAGGCATTTGGATATGTGTAGGGACAAGATGTGGCTGTTAGGAACTGACAAGGTGAGGGAAATCCCACTGTGGGAAGACTCTCATGTCATTACTCTATGTATAGGTGTGTGTGTGTGTGTGTGTGTGTGTGTGTGTGTGTGTGTGTGTATGTTTGTATATGCTGGTACTGGGACTTGAACTGAGGCCCTGGAGCACTGTCTTGTATCTTTTTTTCAAAGCTGGAACTCTATTATTTGAGCTACAGCTCCATTTCTGGCTTTTTCCTGAAAAGTTAGAGGTAAGAGTCTCATAGTCTTTTCTGCCCAGGTGGGCTTTGAATCTTGATCCTGATATGTGAGCTTCCTTAGTAGCTGGGATTACTGGTTCCTGGCTACATCCCTGAATCTTTTTTAAAATGCTGTTTCTGAGACTCAGCAGGGAAACCCTGGAGGGTTGGGTAGCCTCTGGTCCCACTAGATGGCACTGTTGCAGGCCATTTTCACCCAGGGCCCTTTGTAGGATGTGTGTATCAATGTGTATGCACAAATAACTGATCTTTTGGGGATTGTGGGTCTGACACTCTCTGTGTGTGTCTGATGGTTCAATGATCAGGGAGCAAAGTCCTAACCCACCATTTGATCCTCGGTTTCCCTGGAGTTGCTCCTTAGGATAGATTTTACTGCTGCTGAGAATTGTGTACAGAACATTTCTGTGGACTCTAAATAGTGAGTATCAGCCATTAGAGAATTCTGGAGTGTCCAGGACAGGTCCAGCTCTCCTGATGGTCCCATCCACTTCAAGTCCTCTTGAAACTGCCCCATCAGACTTTGGGTGGGTATTACTGGGGATTTTGAGAAAGGCAAGTGAACAAGCTTGAATGTTTCCAATATAAATAAATTTTATTTTGTATGTCAGCTCTGATTAGTTGTATGGCTACAGGAGTGCCTTGTAGGGAACTATGTGAGGCTGGAAAGGCTACTGTTGCCAATCCTTGTGTCTGCATAGGCCTGGTGCAAGAGTAATCTCTGCAAAGATACACACTTCTCAGTTGAGTGATCATCTATATAGGAGGAAGGACTGCTAGGTAGAAAATTCACATTCTTTAGGACATTAGCAATATTCTAACTCATTTATTTCAGAAATGATGGAACTGAGGCACAAAGAGCTAGTGTAGGAGAGAAGACAAGAAAGCAGATGACATGACTTTGACCAAAGCTTCAACTATGTCCTCATGTGGAAAAGACCAATGCCACGCCAGTCATCAGTTCAAGCATGGGTCTAGCCCAGTGAGGTCAGTCTATGGACAGGGCTTAGTGAAAACTAAACACATGGGAGGAATATGATATGACCCAGAGGTTCAAGGAAGAGGAGATCAAGAAGATGGTATCAAGAGAGCAGGTGTTTCATCACCTTATGTAAATGTGCTAGTTGTTAACCTATTTTATATAAATTGACAATTATAAAATTGACAATAAATTGCTTTCCAACTATTTCAAGTAAAACACTGTTAGTAATAGCAGAACTAAAATTTTGTACCTTAAATTTGTGTCTTCCAAATTATTAGCTATCATTTAAACATTTTACTGGTAACTATTTACATAGAAAGTTATCTTATTTCTTTGGCTCAATTTGGATTCTTAGAACTCATCATTTACAGTTTTGCTACTGTATTGCTTTAAGGCTTTCTTTGAATTCTGTGCTCAAAATCTTTTCAAAGTATGTCTAAGTATGTTGTGAGACTTTAAATATATGATCACTATGATGTATAATTTATAGGCTTCACATTACCCAGTAAATTGCATTTTGAGATTCACATGCAACTAAGAATGTCTTACCACTTCTAGCTTTCCTTTTATGCTCTCTGATTTTACTTGAAATATCATCTAAGCCTACACATCACTTTTCTGGTAATGACAAATGTTTCACATTATGGTTCTTCTACCACACTTGTTCTAACTATTCCATTCACTGAGACAATTTTGGTAACACAAAATAGGCCTTCTATCCTCTCATATTCTTACTATTTTTATGTCATCAATATCAACAAAGTGCATGTTAAGTATTAGTATGATCCTGGAAACACAACTTGTAACTTTTATGTGGCAAATAGAAAGACAGTTAGCAGGCTTTAAGAGGAAGACTTCATGGAGGATAAGATTACCTACCATTTTTTTCTTTTTAGAGCATTTTAAGAAAAAATTGTCATTATTACCCTTTGGCACAGAATTAAAGACTGGAAAGCAGGGACACAAAAGGAGAAAACTGTCCTACTGAAATCTCATATGTCCTCAGAAAAGATAACATAATTAACTGAGAATGCTCTTAGTAATTTATAGAGAACTGAAAGGTATACACATCTCATGCTGATAACTGAATATTACAATAATCATTGGAAGTACTGATTTTACATTATTTTAAACCTGCTATCATTAATTATTTATGTCTACTGAATCCCAAAGTATATGTGAGAGGAAAGCAAAATGCAACTATCAAGATGCCCACACCAATGAACCACCAGTTTTGTTTCTTATGCTTTAACCATCTACTTCAAGATAGCTTTACCTCATTCAGAAGGAAGTTTGTCCTGCGCCAAGGAGCCCAAGTGTTTCTCCTACTCGTTCCTTTAGTGTTTTCAGGGGTGTCTGTTTTAATTTCGAGGTCTTTAATCCATTTGGAATTTATGTTTGGTGCAGGGTGATATATAAGGATCTAGTTTTAGTTTGTTGCATATGTTGAACCAGTTTTGCCAGCACCATTTGTTAAAGAGGCTATCTTCCTTCCAAATTATTGTTTTAGCTCTTTTATCAAAGATTAAATATGCGTAGTTCTGTGGGTTCATTTCTGGGTCTTCAATTCTGTTCCATTGTTCTTCAAGCCTGTTCGGGTGCCAATACCAAGCTGTTTCTATTACCATAGCTTTATAATATAGCTTGAAGTTGGGTATTGTAATTCCACCAGCACTGTTCTTTCTGCTTAGGATTGTTTTAGCTATTCTAGGACTTTTATTGTTCCATATGAATTTCTGGATTGCTTCCTCTATTTAATTAAAAAATGGTGTTGGGATATTAATGGGTATTGCATTGAATTTGTAGATAGCCTTTGACAATATTGCCATTTTGATTATATTAATCCTCCCAATCCAGGAGCATGGGAGGTTTTTCCATTTCCTTAGTTCTGACTTAATTTCATTTTCAAGCTTTTAAAGTTCTCATCAAAGAGGTCTTTCACTCTTTTGGTTAAAGTTATTTCTAGGGATTTTATGTTTTGTGGGGCTATTGGAAAAGGAGTGCTTTCTGATTTCAGCCTCAGTCTTTGGGTCATTAGCATAGAGAAAGGCCGTTGATTTTTCAGGATTTATTTTATATCCTGCAACTTTGCCAAAGTTTTGGATCAGCTCTAGTAGCTTGGGGGTAGAGTCTATGGGGTTCTTTAGGTATAGGATCATGTCATCTGCGAAGAGAGAATGTTTAACTTCATCTTTTCCTATTTGGATCTCCTTTATATTTTCTTCTTGCCTAATTGCTCTGGCTAGGAATTCTAGTACTATGTTGAAGAGCAGGGGGAGAGCGTGGACATCCCTGCCTTGCTCCTGATTTTAAAGGGAATGGCTTTCGTTTTTCACCATTTAGAGTTATGCTTGCTGTTGGTTTGTCATAAACTGCCTTCATTATATTCAAGAGTGTTCCCTGGAATCCAGTTTTTCCAGGACTTTTAGCATAAATGGGTGCTGGATTTTATCGAATGCTTTTTCCACATCCAGAGATAAAACCATGTGGTTCTTTATCTTGCTCCCGTTGATGTGGTGGATTACATTAATTGACCTGCATATGTTAAACCAACTTTGCATCCCTGGAATGAATCCAGTTTCATCGTTGTCTATGATTTTTTATGGAGAGGTAGGATTGAGAGATGATTGTTTGTTCCTTTCATTATAGCTATCTTGTTAAATGCTGTGTCTTCCCATTTCTTGATCTGATCTTCTGGTTTCCTATTTAGGGTTCATTACTCTGTCTGTATTGGGATCTTGATTATTTTCCCTGTATCTTTGAGCATTTTCTGTTAAAATGGTTTGGTGGAGATATATTGTTTCAGTTTTTCCTTACTGTGGAAGACTTTTATTTGACCTTCGGCTATGAATGAGAGTTTATCTGGGTACACTATTCTTGGTTGGTAGTTATTTTTATTTAGGGTTTAGCATACCTCATTCCAGGCTTTCTTTGCTTTCATGGTCTCTGTTGAGAAGTCTGGGGGTAATTCTGATTGCTTTTCCTTTATATGTGACTGTTTTCTTCTCCCTCAGAGCTTTAAGGATTCTTCCCTTCGACTCTATTGATCCTGTTTTGATCCCAGTGTGTCGGTGGGATGTCCTATTCTGGTCTGGTCGGTTTGGGGTTCTAAATGCTTCTTGTATCTGTATAGGCCTATCCTTCTGGATATTTGCGAAGTTCTCAGCTAATATTCTGTTAAATAGGTTGCCTATCCCATTAACTTTTTTCTCCAAGTTTTCCTCAATACCTATTATCCTTAAATTGGGCTTCCTGATCGTGTCTTGAATCTCCTGTAGCGATCTGTTTTGTTGATTGGTCTGGATTTGTATTGATTTTTTATCTTCCTCCATAGATTCTAGGGAATCTTCAGCTCCTGAGATTTGATCCTCTGCTTCAGTTAGTCGGGACTGTAGGCTAGCTACTTGATTTCGAATCTCTTTTCCTTCTGACTGGTCTTTCCTGATGATTTCCATGTCATCTCTTAGGTCTTGCATGGACTTCTTTACTTCATTGATTTGGATTTGAGTGCTGTCTTTCAAATCTTTTACTGGGTAGCTATCTTTTCATTTGACTCGAATTTCATTTATCTTTCTATTTGTTGAGGCCATGAAATCATCTATTACTTTATGGAAGCATTGCTGTATTGATTCAAACTTTTCATTTAACATGTTTATCAGTGGACTTTGTAGAGCATTTTGAAGGTTCTCTTCTATGTCTTTGATTGACTGCTCTGTCCGGCTTGTTTTGAGTGGCAGAAAAGACTCCATTGTTTGCCTTCTTTCTTGTGTTTCTTCTGTCCATTTGTATTGGGAATGCCAATCTACAAGCACCTGTGAGCATCGTTTAAGTCCCAAAGCAGCCCTTACCAAGCACTATTTTGTAAATCTTGTAAGTTCACAATTATATACAGATACCTTGTATACCTGTACATATAATTAGATTTGGTGTTCCTAAAGAATACAATTTCAATATAACAACCAATCCTGGGCCCTGTATTCAGTAGTTACTTATTTACTGTTACAACCCTATAAGCAATTATAGTTCTTATATTAAGTTCTTTTAGGACTGGCTTTCTTTATGAACCCCTTTGATTCACTCGGATTAAGCAGGGATACCTTCTATCCAATAACCAGGAGTCAATGGAACCTGGAGGTCCTGGCAGTGAGTCAGGAGGGAAAGTTAGAGGTAGAAAAGAGAATAGAGTAAAATGTATTGGGGGGGGGTGATGATTTTTGTTTAGTTTCAGTGACGTGGAAATGTGGAGAAGAATAGAATCAGTAGAAAGAACAAGTTTAAAATGATAGACAATGGAGAGTTAGCAGAAAAGAGTGGAGGTGTAATTCATAGGAAAGTAATTTTTAAAGAAAGAGAATGCAAAGAGAGAAATAAAAAAAATACTGGAAGACAGATGCACAAAACAGAGAAAAATTATTTTAAAAAATAAAAGAAAAAAGAAAAGAAAAAAATCAGAAAAACGAACAACCAATAAAATAAAAAACCTTGATAAAATAAACAGGTAAAATGCAAAACAAGAAAACTAATGACGTTTCAGAAGTGAAAAAAATTTTTGAAAAAATTTAAAAAGAAAGTCTAAAAAATGTTTGAAAAGTAAAACAAGTGGATTCCTCCTTGTTTGGGTGGTCTTTCCCCAGTCTCTGGTTTCCTTGCGATGGTCTGCAGTCTATTTTCCTGATTGGCTGGGTTGACTTGCTTTCAGTTTGCAGGGGGTGGATCTGTTCTGACCCTTCTCCCCTGTTGGTGCAATCCTGTGTCTCTGTGGTTCGCACAGCTTGCAGGCCTTGGGCGTCCTCTGTAGATGGGGAAGATGGGGACGTGAGCAGTCTTGGGAACCATGGCTCCTTTGTCTGCTTTGGGGACACGACACGGCCTTTAACGCCTGGCTTTATTGAATAGGCTGTGTACTCAGCAGGGTGGGGAGCCTCTGGCCTGATTTACGGCAGCTGAGAGTTGCTTGCCTGGGGGAGGTTCCTCCCTCCTGGGCTGGGCGGCTGCCTGGCAGAGCTGGCTATGGAATTCAGCTCTGTTTCGGGTTGAGAATTGGGCTTCCTCTGTGATGGGATCATTTATATATCTCAGGAACTGTTTGTTCCCCCATCTGGTGTTTCCGTGCCGCCGGGTAGCTGCTCACCGCTTTCGCTTTAAATTTAGAAATTCTGGCGGGCAGGGTGAGGCACCTCTGGCTAATCTGAGGCCCAGGATGAGCCTCCCCCCTGGGCCAGGGGCATTCTCCTGGGCAGAGCTGGCTTTCACTTGTCGGTCCCTCTTACCCTTTTCAAAGATGGCTCCTTTGTCCTCCCTTTCTCCAGGCCCGCTTTAGTTCTAGTCTGGTCTGTCCCTATGCCAGTGTCAAAGATGGCACTTTACTCTGGCAGTGGGGGAAGGGCTACTTTCCAGAAGCTGCTCTGTGGGCACGAGTGAGAATATCTTTCGTGGGGTACTCACGCTTTCTCTGCGATTTCAGGTCGTCCTTGCTCAGCTGCCAGCTGTAGAATTTCTCCCTGGTCTACGCTGTGTGCTTTAGCCACGTGGGAGTGCGGATCGCTGTGCTGGGCGCTGTGCCAGCGCTGGCACTGGCACGGCAGCAGGACACTGCCCAGAGCTCAAATCTGAGTTTTCAGATGAGCAAAGTTGATTTTTCCTTCCTGGCCAGATTCCCTGTACTGTTAGCACTTACTCTGGCTGTCTTTCTAGGAGTAAAAGTTTCTATGGGGTGAGAAAACTGCGATGTCAGAGGGAGCTCAGCTAGGGCTCTGCTGCTCCTCTGCCATCTTCCCTGATCTTTCCAGGTACTAAATTTTATAAGTGTAAACAGTAATGTAATAGTAAGTCTATCTTAAGTTACATATAATCAGGTAAATATTTTAAAGTATATAAAGTAATGGGGATAGAAGCATACACTCTCATTAACTCTCTGTATATTAAAAAAAATGCCTCTTTAAAACAGGCAGCCTGGAGGCAATGTGTCCCCTGGGCTTTAGTTTTTCCATGCAAATAAAGGCTGAGGTGAACATGTGAAAGCCTCTACTTTAAAAGGCTTTAGAATGCCTTTCTAGATAAGAAATTTGGCAGTGAAAACAAACATCCTGAAGCGATGGGTGGCACCTAGGCAACAGATTTCTTCAAATACATCCATGCTTAGTAACAGACTTAGATCAAAAATGGATCTCTAGATATGAGATCTGAAAAACAGACCTGTCCTAAATGGTTGTTTTAATTGGATATAGGAAAATTATGGCAACCAAGATGATTGTTTAATTGCTACTCCAGTTTGTCTTGCATGTTTTCAATAAAATGTTTTATTATTTGCTGCACCTGATAAAAATATTGTATCAGAATTGTTGCAAATTTTGCCTTTGCACTTGCAACAGTATGATTTAATAACTGTCCCTGATAAAATTCATTTAAACAGAAGATCCATTTAAATATCTAGGCTATTTAGTTAGAAGACAAGCAGTTACCCCCAATTAATAAAGATTCGTACTGATCAATTAAACACTTAATGATTTTCAAAGCTACTGGGAAACATTAACTGATCCCCACCTATCCTTTACATAATCTATTCTCCATTCTTCAAAGAGATTCAGCTTTAAATAGCCTTTGTAAATTAACTAGTGAGGCGTGTCAGGAATTAATTTGTAGAAATAGCCCTGACTCAAAATTCCTGACCTCGAGTAGATTTATCTGCCCCTATTGGGTTATTAACTCTACTTACCAAAAACACTACCCGACGGGGGTACTACCACAGTGCAACAAGACTTTGGAATGGATATGTACCAAGCCCACATTCTCTAATATGCTAACCACACATCTAAAAATGATTGAATATACTAGATCATAAAAGATGCCTACAAATCAAGGGGCATGGCACCTACTTCATTATCATACCTCTACCTAAATGCCAATTCAAATTTGCATTATAAACCTCTGATCTTCTCCCTCTGGCCTTGAATGGCTTTACTGGAGAAATTTTATACCATTTACCTTCTAGCCCTTTGTGGCAATTCTTTCAAAAACAAATTGATATTATTGATAATATTTTACTTTCTGAGCCCATTCTAAATGCTCCTAATGTCTTTGTTGATAGTACTAAATATAACAAATGTACATTTTGGATAAAAGAAAAATATGAAGTTTTTCTCACTCCTGAGAAATTGGCACAACAACAAGTTACACACTGTTATATATGCTTTACAGAATTTCTTAAAACCTTTTAATTTAATCAATGGCTCTGCCTATGCAACACATGTATTATGCAATATATATTCTGCTAATATTTCCCAAATAAAACCCCCACTAGATTCACTATTTAAACAATTACAAAGCCTATTACTACAAAGACAGCACTCCCTGTATGTAATTCACATTCATGCTTATTCTAATTTACTAGGTCTTGTGACCTATGGTAATTCTCAAGTAGATGCTTTAGTCTCTTTTGTACCCGCAAAAGAAGAACATGCTCTCCTTAAAATTTCATGCTCTCCTTAAACATGCTCTCCTTAAAATTGAGCTTGTAAAACAAGCTCAAAAAATAAATAAAAAAGGGAGAATATAGATAGTACTGAGGGTACGAGACTTCTAGGAAAAGTATTTATGAAATAGCTCAAGCCATTATTGAGGAAGCAATATCTGTTTTTAATATATTTGTTCTTAATTTTTAAAACATTTGCCTTTAGGAGATGTAATGGCCAGATCAGAGAACAACTTCTGAGCCCCGCCTTTGTTAAACAAGCCACAGGCTGTCTGGCCTTGATTGGGTGTGGAGCTAGAATGTGTTCCAGGGGAGATAATAACCCAGGAGCATGGATATGCTTATGTTTCTACAGAAGACAGCCCATCTTTCTAACACCTGCTCCAGTGGATCTAGCAACAAACGCCCACTGTGCATCAAGACCGGGATGAGACATCTTCATCCAAATGATAAGGCAATTCTAATGGACAGGTGTGTTGGGATCCGATCTTTTGCCTTGGCAGGGGGCTTGATGCCCCTCCCCCAACCCCCTCTCTGGGTCAGAAACCAGAGTAACTGGCTCTGCAACCAGCCCCCAACTCTCTAGCTAGCCCAGGCATCTCCCAGCCTAGCCAGCCCAGCTCCTACCAGCCCCGCACTGGCTCAGCATGCTCAAGTGACATTAGCTCACAGGGATCAGGTGATACCTCTGAACCTATTGGCATCCTGGCCAATCCCCTTCCCTCGGAATCATCTCCTGTTACCCTTGTCTCAATAAAGTTAGTTCGCTCTAGAAGCTAACCCCGAGACATGTGTACACCTGACTTTGTCTAAAGGGGGGCGGGCACACATTCTCGGATCGGCCACGTGCTCGGCAGGTCGGTGCTGACTCCCCCGCTCCACCCTAGCTTCATCTGCGGGCCGGGTGACTAGGGGAGAGGGTGTGAAAGGGAGTGTGAAAAGAAGAGTACCTGAGCCTCGTTCCCTACGCTGGGAGAGGCTACCGAGACCAACACAGGTGTACATTGATAACCTGTAGGGGCTATATCAGAGGTAATGCATTGACCCTACATTGCGAACTCTCCTTTATTACATCCATATTTATGGACAGAAGCCCCTGTCCGTTTTTACACCTATTTCTGACTTACTCTCTCCCCATTATGGGTCTGGCATTCCAGTCTTTCCTATGGAAGAAGGACGATCTTTTAACGTCTCTTATTCTCAGTTCTCTAATGCTATCTGTCTAGGCCATTCTCCATGTTATCCCTTTCAATATCAATATTGTGTTCAACATAGAGGTTCATATAATTCCAGTAGAAATTGGCTGGTTAGACTTCTTGGTCTGTGGGATCTCACACCTATGAGTTAGACCTGCCTAAATGTGAAATTTTTATTTATCTGAACTTGAATTTTACTAAAAGGCATTGGGAAACTTGTAGAGGAATTTTTCCAACTATATGTAATACATCCCAACATATTTGGTATTATTGGGGTGATTTGCTCAAGTTCAGGACCCCGGAAAGACCACCAGAGACCAAGATTGATGTAAGCAGCAAGGAGGCATTTATTGTGAGCTAGCTATGTCCTCTGCACACACAGCAGCATCTGGTGACGTTGACAGGCCCCAAGTTAAAGTCTAGCAGTCTTTTTATATCATGAAACAAACAACTCTTAAGTAGGCATATGATTGATTAATGGTTTCATCATAATAAGGAAGCAAAGAGGAATTGGCTAATCTTATCTATAGTTAACATTGTTGGCTGAGGGCTAAACCGCAGTCCTTCCTCTCATCCCTTGTCTGTCTCAACTATTGTCCACATCTAGCACATACCCTGTTTGGGACATTCAGCAGTTTTTCTAAAAAAAACAAATGTTTATGCAGGCTTTCTGTGTGACTTCCCAGTTTAGGGGAGAGCAAGTTTAAGGTTAGGTTTTAAGATGGAGTCACTTAGGTCTTTTGTGTCTCTTCATTCCCCCATTTCTTTTATGAACCTTGGAAACCAATCATGGGTTCCTCTGAGTTAGTTCATAATATTTTATCTCTCCATAGCATACAGGTTGGTACTGGGCTTATAACTCCATTAATTGAACAGCATTAATTCTATCTTTTATAAAGACAGTAAGTTTGTTAATTATGGAGGGTCCAATAGTAAGCACAAGCAAAAGTATTATTAATGTCGGGAATAAAGTCCCTCCTCACAGTGAGCAGGTCCACTGGCTTCAAGTGGGAGTAGTGGATCCAGGTGTCAATGCCTTTGACTTTGAGAGCAGTGGGCATTGTGAGGATCATCATGTATGGTCCCTTCCAATGAGGTTGCAGCGACTCTTGTTGATATCTCTTTACATAGACCCAGTCACCAGAATGGAAATTGCATGGTTGAGGAGTTGGTCCAGTCTCATACAGAGCATTGAGGCAGGGCCACACATCCTGGTGAGCTTGCTGTAGGACTTTCAGGGAACGCAAGAGGTGAAGGTCAACAAATTCCATAAGAAGGTACTCAGGTAAGCAGGGAATTATGGGAGGGGGCATACCAAACATAATTTGAAAGGGGTGGCTCCTAGTTTATAAGGGGAGTTGCCCACCTTTTTCCTAAGGCTACACATGTTGAGCAAATCCAGGCTTCACCTACTTTGCAAGACCATCTCAGCAAGGGAATCAAGCAGTTAAAGATATTTACATGAGATCTTTCTGGTTTACATTTAGATGACATCATACAAATCCCTTAACCATGCAGATGCAAGTACAGATAGACATAATTTCAGACCTAAATACCAATTCTGATCCTATTTATATTATAGCCAACTTAATTACATATCATCTTTACTCATAAGCTCTAATTTTAAGATATACTCATAATACAATTTGCTACTCAAACTTTCTAGGGATTGTCTTCCTTTTCTAAAGGGAATCACTTGTTTTCCCCAATTCTCTTTCTAAAGTCTTTATCATCAGACTTGAACATTCTGTGACAATTGACAATCCTTACTTTTCAAATCCCTCTCTTATCTAAAGGAAACTATTTTGTTTCCTCTATCCCTTTCTTAAGGCTTTCTTTACTGACTTCCCTCTTTCCTGGAGCCTTTTGCTGCTAGAGTTAAAACTATTTACATTATAACTACATCTAGGTAATTTACTGTGACTCTACCCACAGGCTGATGGGGCTGCTGCTCTTAAGCTAGCACCCAGAAAGAAACAGGTTAACTGTGAAGTTTACCCCCAGGAAGGCTGCAGGTGTTTTCACCTGTTTAAATTTCCTTTTAGTCACCTAGGTAACTGGCACACCTGGAGGCAGTTCCTTCCCTCCTTTCTCTGAGGTCACCCTAATTCATCAAGATACTTTTTTTTAATACACTTGGACACAACTCCCACCCCAGCCATTGCCTGGGAATGACTCTCTAGCCTGTCATGCCTGCTGTACAATTTTAGCCAGTCATCTCCAATCAGCTCAGAGAAGTCTTCCAGCAGGAACCAGTTCTGTGTGATGGAGTCCCGTCTGTTTTTACCAAGATGGGCTGCACAGGGTGAAGATGTAGATTCTTTCAGATGACTGTCAGGTAGGAGGTGTGGCAGCAGCAGGCAGCAGTATTTCCCAGTGGCTCCAACAGAATGTCACACCTACTGCTGGGCTGCCTGCAACTCTCTACATAGACTCTATTACTAATCAGGTATTTTTAATAAGTCTAGGAATTTATCTTTCTTTTTTTTTTTAGGCCAACATAGAATATTTGGCCTGCAATCATCTCTCACAAGTGCAGTTTTACACTGTTATCATACACCTACTTTATCCTGCCTCATCTCCTAGACTGACTCTGATCCCTTGATCTCAAAGGTGAGCTGATGGGCCAAGATCATCCATCTTCTCTAATTTCTTCAAACTGACTCATGGGCATTGCTTACCTAGTTAGGATCCTATTACCTTAAACTATTTTACCAAGGGGCAGCAGGATCAGAAGTCCTTTAGGAGCTTTACTCCATACTGGAAATTATTAATCGTTTAACTTTTAACAATTATACAGACCCTCTTTTGGGCTACAGCACTGTAGCCTCTAATCATTTTAATTTATAAAAGCTCTTTTTTTTGACTGGCTGAGGAAACCTAACAATGCCTAAATTACCTTTGTAGGCCTAGATCTCAATAAAGACAATTTTATGTCCACAAGCTTTCTTTCCTGAACAAATAAGCCAGCTCAGAATTCTCACTGCCAATTAGAGTTTGAACAGATGAAGGGGTTTGGGATTTTAAACTATCCCCCCATGTGACAGTATTATCATTACTATTACAGATGGCTGGCAAGTTCCTGCCGAGTAGACAGACATGGCATTAGAAAGGCATGCTTACAAACTATTTTTTCTAGGACCTCCCAGCTCTGATTAACTTTTGAAGGGCCCAAAACACATAACTCTATGATCTGATACCATCTCTGCAATTCAAGCAGTGGCTTACTTCATCTGGATGCTCCATCCTTTTTATCCCAGAAGTGACCTTTCCATTCTGAGGTAAATGCACCTTTGGCATTTTTCTTGGTCTACAGCTGGAATTGGGCTCAGGCCTGAGTGCTATCCCTCAGCTCTCCAGCTCAAGACTAACACTCTGCCACTTTTGAGCTCTAACTCCAGACAGGGAGTACATAGAACTTGTGTGATAGTTGGTCTCCAGGATGACACAATCATGTATGGAATGAGGAGCATGAATGGGGATCTGCCCCAGTCTGTCCAATGTTTTCTGAACACACAGGAACAACTCATTATGCAGAAGAAGCCAGAACACATCATGCTGTAGTTAAGCACCCCAAAGCCACTGCACACAGCCAATCAGTACATAAAATGAATAAAATCATAGGTACATGCCTACGTTCACCACACTTCTGTAAGCCTAACAGTGCATTCCAGCATGAATATGTGCACCATGTTTACAAGCAGGATCACAAGTACCACAAAGTCCTCAGGCACAAGAAGACCCATGCAAACCAGAAAGTGCACATGTGGCAGTAGTCACATTCACACAAGCAGGTCCTGTGCACCAATACTCACATGCCTCAGGAATGCATGTAAACCTGCAGTATTTCATGCAGCTGGATTGGCACAAACATCATGCTGTACTTGCACACATCAGAAGCTTAACATGTACTATCAGGCACACAGCTCCAGAAAACAATGTGCAACAGCAGGCACAACAAATACATATGACATATGCACAGCATAATGACCACATGTATCATCAGAAGCATTCACATTAGGAGACTCACACAAACCAGCAGACCCAAGAACTCCATGTGCATGTACAATAGGTGGTCCCCTTCATCAGACGTATTGGCTCAGAAATGCAAGCCCATGGAGGCCATGCCCACCAACAGTTGCACACCCCACCAGATGATACCATGCACCATGATGCCCACACCCCTCACCCAGAACACACAAGGAGTTATACACAACCCAATCAGTGTATGCCTCTTAATCCCCTAAAGTAACAGCATAATCTCACATGCCTGTAAATGCATATGTACCAGTATGGATGCCTATGCATACCAGCACTACCACATATACAATGGGCCACTCACAATTAGAAAAGAATCAAAACATTTTGTAGGGAAAGAATATGTGGTACAGAATTAAGGAGGCCCTCTGCACAGTGGTGCTTGGGGTGCTTGACCTTCACCCTCTATACATGTGAATCCGCAGGGGTTCAACATGACTAAAGTGCCCCAAACTTCAGCACAAAAATAAGCTGGACAGCCCTAGTAACAACACACAAGCACAAAGTAAAGGAATAACAGTAAACAAAATATCAGATGCATGCCCACTAGAACCAGAAAGCATAATCCCACCTGGATGTCTATGCACTCCAGCATGCACTACTAGGGGCACATGCACCAGGTTTCATGTGCACCATCTGATGCATGTGAACCAACAGGCCAAGTGAATTAGCAGGTGCATGCCCACCAGAGGGATGGTGTATCCTGCTAACTGCTTGGTACTTACCTGGCATTATGCAATAGTATCCCCAGGAAACATAGCATGCACACACACACACACACACACACACACACACACACACACACGAACACTCCTACACACACTCTATAAGGCTCATGAATCTCACATATAAATGGGCTTTGGGAATTAGATGAGTGCCAAAAACATCACATACACCAATAAGAACATGCACACTTGGAAGCACATGAACACCAGCCACCCCACATGCATACCATGTGCACCCTCTTGCTCTTGTGACCCAATAGGCTCACACAAACAATGACAGAGACACATCAAAACAGGAAGCACAACATGTTCTATGCCAATCCTGCAGGGTATGCAATGCATGTGACTCTGCCCTGAGGTGCTTGAGAGGCTTGGGCTCCATCCTGTAGACACACAGTGAATAGCATGGGTACACCATGAGGACAAACTTACACAAATAATCAAATAGTATGGATTCAACACCAGCACACACACACACTCATACACACACACACACACACACACACACACACACACACACACAAAGGCATATACATAAAAGAAAATCAGGTTCCTAATCACATCAGAAAAAACAATCCCATCAGCATAAGCATACAAACTAGCATGCACCTAGACACTAGAATGTGTACAGCCAGCAGCTTGCTTGTACACACCAGGAGGCTTATGAGAACTTGCAAGCACATGCATATGCAGTCTCAATCAGAGCAGAAGGTCCAAATTCACCATTAGGCCCCCATGATCCCAAATGCACACATCTAGGGGTATGTTCACCCTTTTGGGGATGCAAACCTGCATGCGATCCAGTAGGGGCACATGGTTAAGTATGCAAACCAAGAGGTCCACATGTAGCATTTTGTAGACTAGTATGTTCAGGTGCATCAGGAGACCTCTGTGCTCATGAGCACATGGCTCATGAGCAGCTAGGGACAATTTGAGCCAGCAGGAACATGTAAGCATGTGGAGGGTCAACTGCACAAGTAGGCATGCAGGAGGCCCATAGACTATGGCAGGTGAAAAAGTAGGCCCACGTGTAACAGCACACAAAACACATACCATTTCCCAGGATGCATATACATGCTAGGATGTCCATGTGCATCTGTAGCTGCATGAACATCAGGAAACCTAGGAGCAACTGCTGTAACATAGGTTTTTATGCCCGTGAGCAGCATTATCCATATCTAAACCAGTGGGCCTACAGGCAGACTGGATGACGCAGTGGATCCAAACCCAGGTATTTAGGACAGTCTAGACTTTATGGAGAAAAAACGTAAAGTAATACAAACAGAAAAGCAAGACAAACTGCTTCAGGAAGTCCAATATGCAATCAAGAAGCCCAATTTAAATCTCCCTTGCATCCTTTCAAAGAGCTCCTGTATAGGAAACTATTTGAAACTTCTGCATAGGGAACCTTTTGTTTCCCAAGAACCAGATGGTGGTGCCTGGCCCCAAAGTAGACTTGGGACTACCTGCAGAGTCAACCAATATAGGCAGCAGGTTCTAGGCAGCAACTTAAACCTAAACCATGATGCTTTTCCCTCACTAAAGGGGCCTCTGAGGAAAGCAAAGCCAACATTGGTGCAGGAATGTCTACATACACACACATGTAAAATACTAAGAACAGCTAGCACTTCACAAGTTCTGTAGGTAAGTCTGGGTGCCATTAGCACTGAATTCACTCAACTGTATTAAGCATTTCATTTAATAATTGTTGCAGACCCTGAGGTGCCAGAAGCTGGGAAGATGTGAGCAAAGGCTCCACCTCCATTGTCTCCAACCCTCAGGGTTGCATATGTTTGCCCTTTTGTCTTGGGGAAATGCTTCTTTCAGCTTCTGGACCTGGAGCTTATCTGGGGAGGCATGGAAGACAAGGATTGATAGAAATAGAATGAGAAAGGATGCCTGCTGTCTGCACTTTACCCAGCAGTCATCCTAGGACAGCATTATGCAAACTTATGACAAACATAGAAGGTATATATAACTAAAGGGTTTTGCTGAAATACACAGAGTTGTGCCATCAGCCTCTCTCTGTCTCCTTCATCATCAATCCCCTTGTCACTGGGAATCCTTGTTGGTGCTGAGACTGGACCCTGGAAAATGGCACCTGAACAGGGACGCAAGGAAATCATTGGAAGGACTTCTCACAAACAGAAGTAAGCAGGTAAGGGGACCAGGAAGTGCTGTAGCAGGAAAAGAAAAAAAGGAAAGAGAAAGAGAAAAAGAAAAAAGGAAGGAGATGTAAAATGAGGGCAAAACAGAGCTGTAAGATTAGTTCAAAGGGCTAGAGGAATTTTTTGAGGGTATAGAGAGTCTCTGCCCCTAATCTCTGCCCCTGGTTCCCCAAGAAGGGAACAGTGGACTTGGCCATATGGCAAAAGGTGGGCCTAGAATTAAAAAAATCAGATAAAAATTAGAGGAAAACAAGCTATTCTCAAGAGTCTGGATATCATTCACCTGATTTAAATTGTTTCTATAAAATCATTGTCTGAGGAGAACAACAAAGAAACCCTCCTCTGTGTATCGGAGGAGGAAGGAGAGGACTGTCCATCAAAGTGTGAGAGTGTTAGAAGTATAAAAAGTCTGAATCAGTCTTTTGACACTCTCTTTAACAAAGACAAAGACCCTCCAGGGCACCGACCCTTCCGCATGCCCAGCTCTGTGAGAGCCACCTTCCCTGTGATAAATGGGGAAGGTAACTTCCACCCGCTCCTAACTCAGACTCCTCCATCTATGTCCACAGTTCAAAAGGCTATATTGACTGCAAAGGAGCAGGAGGAGGATACTGGGGATGTCTAATTTTTTTCCTGTCTTACAGGAAGAAGACAACCGGTAGCATGGTATTCTAAATTTAAAGGAATTGAAAGAAATTTAGAGTTCCACTGCGCAATCTGGGGCTAGTCTTCCTTTTACTTTATCCCTGATTGATAGGCCCAACAGGCATTGTGCCCAAGGGATTGGAAATCAATTGCTCAGGCTTGCTTCAATGGGGGAGATTATTTGTTATGGAAGGCAGAATGGATGGAAAGGTCTGATCAGGTGGCAAAATACAATAATCGCACCAACATCCCTATCCTATGACATGCTTGTGGGTGCAAATAAATATTCTGATGTTCAACAACAAATTAATTATCAAGAAATTTTCTATGGACAAATTAATGAATGTGCAACTAAAGTGAGGAGGAAGCTTCCTACTCCTGGGCCAAAGACTGAGAAGTTATCTAAGATCAGACAGGGGCTAAATTACGGTTTTTAAGCCTTTGCCTCCTGCAACAGTAGGGTTGGTGTTGATCAGGTCCAACTGGATTATGAAAGGATTGATATTTTTATGCAGGTGTTATTGAAAATGGTTACACAGGAGAAATTAAAATTATGACTGGGCCGGAAAGAGGAACCTTGCTTGTTCCTGGGCATACTCCCATTGCTCAATTAATTTTACTTCCTTTAGCTCCTCTTTTTAATGAGTCTCTCCCACTAACTGGGGAAATAGAGGCTTTGGATCCACAGATAAGGCCTTTTGGCTTCAGAGAATTGGACAAAGGTGACCCGAGTTAGAACTTTAGATAGGAGGGAAGCTTTTGACAGGCCTAGTTGACACCGAAGCTGATGTTTCTTTTATATCTGGTCTACACTGGCCCCCTTCTGGCCAAAAGAGGATAGCCTCACCCTGCTTCAGGGTATAGGCATGTCCAAAGTTACTTTAAAAAGTTTTGCCACGCTGTGGTGGCTAACCAAGGAGGGGCATTCAGGCATTTTTCAACCCTTTGTTTTACCTGAGCTCCCAGTAAATCTATGTGGTTGTGATATGCTATCTCAGATGGGTGCTTACATCCACAGTGCCAGCCTAGCTGTTACTCAACAAATGCTTAATCAAGGATATGATGGGATATCAGGTATGGGACCTCAAGGGAATGGAAGTTTGGAACCTTACCAGCCTGTTGCAAACCCAAACAGACAAGGCTTGGGTTTTCAACAGCGCCTCTGATAATGGCAGCTTTACATACAGACCCTATAGTTGGAAATCAACACCTGTATGGGTAGATCAGTGGCCCTTACATAAAGAAAAAAACTTGAAGCTGCCAAGGCTCTAGTTCATGAGCAACTGTTGCAAGGCCATATTAAGCCTTCTACTAGTTCCTGGAACACCCCCATAATTGTTGTTAAAAAGAAATCAGGAAAATGGAGAGTTCTCCAGGACTTGAGAGGGGTTAATAACGCTATTTTTCCTATGGGGGCCTTACAAACTGGCTTGTCCTCACCAACAGCCATTCCTTATCTTCTTCCCTATTAGTATTAGATTTAAAAGATTGCTTTCTTACCATATCTCTGTGTTCAGAGGATGGAGAAAAATTTGCCTTTCTGATCCCAGCATTAATATGATTCAGTCCTATGACATATGTGACAATATTGGGACAATGCTGCCCAAGGAATGACCAACAGCACCACATTATGCCAGGTATATGTGGACAAGGCCATATGGCCCATGTGTAAGTAATATCCTTCTGCCTATATAATTCATTATGTGGATGATATCCTAATTGGAGCATTCAATGAAGAAAAAGTTAATCTTATTTTTCCAGGATATGCAACAGTCCTTATAGCTGTATAACCAGATTGTGTCTCCTGAAAAAGTTCAGAGACAACATCCTCTTTAATATTTAGGTTACCACATTTTTAGCAAAAAAAGTTAGTCCCCAAAAGTTAAAAATAAGGACTGAACAGCTGCAAACTCTTAATGACTTTCAAAAGTTACTGGAGGATATTAATTGGATTTGCACCTCGTTAAAAATGACTTCTAAACAAGTTACAACCTCTTTCCATTTTTACAGGGTGGCTCTAACCCAGCCTCTCCAAGAAGTCTTACACCTGAAGCAGATGAGGCCTTAAAAGTTATTGAGTGTGCAATTAGTAGGGCCCAACTTTTTTGTGTAGATTATTGCCAAACTATTGTTTTATATCTTTTAAATCCTAGTAAATTCCCTATTGCTGTTCTTTGGCATGATGCTCCCATTGAATGGATATTTCTGGCTTTACATTCCATGAGTGTGATTCAACCCTTTGATTACTTTAATTTCCTCACTTATTTCTAAGGGATATAGACGCTGAATTCGGTTGAGTGGGTGTGAGCTTGATGCAGTAGGCCTGAGCATGACTAGGATTGAGTTTCACAGCCTGCTACAAACTTCCTTGAAATAGCAAATTGCCATGGCCAGTTTTCCTGATCAGGTACTTTTTCACTTGCCCACATCACCATTATTACAGTTTACTGATGATCACTTTATTACTGCCTGCTCCTTTATTTCCCCCAAACCTATTGCTAATGTTCCCAATGTGTTTATTGATAGGTCTAAAAATGGGAAAGTAGGCCTTGTGTTGCAATGCCCTCATCATACTTCCACCACACAGGTTCAATATAATAGCACTTCTGCACCAAGGGTGGAAACTATTTGCTGCCATTTTGGCATTACAGCAGTATTCCTTTGCTATAAATTTGTACTCAGTCAGTATGTTGTTTCTGTCTTACAATGCATCCAGGATGCTATTATTCTTACTTCAGATGAGGAGCTGCTGCATCTTTTTACTTCCCTCCAACAACTGTTGCAGCACACAGCCCCTTTATTTATTTGTCACATACGTGCTCATTCTCTTTCACCAGGACCTTTAACATGTGGCAATGCCCTAGCTGAGGAGTTAACTCATCCTTCCATGTTTATTTTATTTCCTGTTGATGCTGTATGTGATGTCCATCAAAAATTTCATCAAAATGCGGCCACCTTTTGTAGACAGTTTAGATTAACACGTGAACAAGCCCATGCTATAGTTTGCCAATGTGCCCATTGTGCACTTACTCATGCTGTTCCCACATTTTAGGTTAACCCATAGGGTCTTCTGCCTGGACAGTTGTGGCAAATGAATGAAACCCATGCTCCATTTTTTGGCCATTTGTCCTATGTTCATGTTTCTGTAGATACTTACCCTGGATTGCTTTTTGCCGCCTGTCACACAGGAGAGGCTTAGGGAGATGTTGCTGCACATTTATTTACAGCTATTTCCTTTATAGATTTGCCTCAACAAATTAAAACCAATAATGGTCTGGCTATACTTCTCGGGCCTTTAAAACATTGTGCTCACAACTACATATTACTCTTACAACCAGCAACCCCTACAATCCTCAAGGACAAGGCATTGTGGAGAGAGCACATGCTACTTTAAAAAATCAAATTCTAGAAAAACAAAAGGTGGAATTAGCTACCCAGAAGGCTTCACCACATACCATTGTATACCTATCTATTTTTGTTTTAAATTTCTTAAATATTTCCAAGGATGGCTTCACTGCTGCACAGCACCAATGGGAGAGAGCTGGCAATGGTACAATGGAAAAATCCTCTGACAGGAGTCTGGAATTGTCCCTATCCCCTCTTAGGATGGGACCGAAAATATGCTTGTGTTTCCCCACAGGATGCAGAGGCACTGACGTAGACTGTAGGCCGGCTTGTTCACCATGCTGAGATTCCATTGGTCATTCCAGAAAATGAGCTCTTCTGGAGGAGCAGTGTCTCAAACCCATAGACTGAGGGCTCCATTTCTAACTTGGGAGCAAATAAAGGCGCTACCCTCCAAGAGTCAGGAGATAGTGATGGGTGCAGAAAAGAACCTTACACCTAAAACCATGTTTGTGGCTATGCTAGCCTTGAAAACTTGTGCCCAAGTGTCAGCTGAAGTTCACTGGGCCTAATTAACTGACCCCCACCTCTTGCACATCCGCTGTTGTGGGAGGAACCATCTATGAGAGTGTTTACCAATGCCACAGGGATTTTGGGGAGAGAGAGTGATGAATTCCTAGAGCTATATTCTAAGCCTATAAATTGGACTGGGCTGGCTGCTAGCCCGCATATTACCATGTCCATGGAAAGCATACATGGGTGTGTAAGTGCAGCAGAACATACACGTATGGTAAAGTATACAGGGATGGGTTATGGCTTTATTTTCTGCAGGAGAGAAAAGATACTCTGGTAGAAATAGATGGAGCTTATGCATAACACTTGTAGAGTGGCTTTGACGTTTGCCTAGAGGTTTCTGCAGCTGCCAATGACAAACCACCATGGAGGGCCTGTGAATTCAACATCTTGTCTGCTGTTCCAGTGGGGAGTCCCCCATTATATGCAGTGCAGGACTGGTCCCAGATGAGTGACATGATCAAAGGGATCTTGCCAGCCACAATTTTGGTCAGCCCACGTGGACAAGCTCACACTGACATCTGGAGACTGGCTGCTGCCTTGAGGCCTACTTGTACTAATTCCTCTTACCTTCATGTACCTTCATTCCAGGGACCTATCCCATCCCCTGAATTTGTGTAATTTAGTGTACAAGCTTGTGTTATGCATTCTTACATGCTGGTGGTTGGTCAGTTGAGGTTGTAGAGGATGGGGATATGTTTCATACTACTTGCTAAAATAACTGTTTTTACTAACTTCATAAGCAATTTTATACATCCTGGAGCATGTACAGTGTTTGTAACTATGCAAACCTCTTATCTTATGTTGCCTGTAAAGTTGATGGAGCCATGGTATAGTAATTTGTGCTTCAATTTTCTATTGAGGTTCAGAAAGCTCTTAGCCGCTCACACAGATTATTGGGAATACTGATTACCAGTGTTATTGCTATTATAACTCTTATTGCTAGTGACACTGCTTACACTGTGGCCTTTACCCAAAACATACATACATGTTAATACAACATGCTAATACTTTGGCTAAGAATGTTGCCTTTTTGTTTGAGGGGGAAGGGCTTCTTTTAGCTGCTGGGCCTGGGGCTTATATGGAAGACAAGGACTGATTGAAATAGAATGAGGAAGGATGCCTGCTGATTGCATGTTTCCCAGCAGTGGGTCCTAGGACAGCATTATGCAAACTTATCACAAACATAGAAGGTATATATAACTGAAGGCTTTTGCTCAAATAAACAGAGTTGTACCATCAGCCTTCTCTCCACCTCTTTCATTGTCAATCCCCTTGCCCCTCAGAATCCTTGTTGATGCTGCAGCTGGCCCACGGCAAATTATGACTTCTTCTAGCTGTACATCGGGAAAATAATAAAATAAAAAAGACCACTTACCATTTATTTATACCATTAAATCCTCTCCACTGAATCTAGTTTTCTCATCCTCCTCTGAACTTTATAACCTACCATTTTCACTCTTCTTTGAATCATTAAAAACCTTTGCTCATTACCCCTTCCCATTCACCCTACACACATATGCTAGTGAATCTCCTCTTACCCATGACATCAACTATCCCTGTCCTCCTACTCATTAATTTTCATCAATACCTAAATACTTACCTCATAGCTAAACTAACTGAACATCTGGTCTCTGATTTGTGTTGTCTTCTTTTTTTTGTGCTATTTGGTTTCAGTGCATTTATTGCCTTCTTCTTTCAGTTTCCCTGTGCTAAGTCAATTTCCCTCTCTTTCTTTTCAACCTGTTTTGTTGTGCTTTACTCATTCTTCCTGTTGACCATTACTGGTGCCTGCCTTTGCCTACCAATTCATTTCTCTTCATCTCACCTTCATGGGATGAAGTATGAGAGCCTAATTTCCTATATGAATTTTTATTTCCATACATTTGTAACTAAAAGTGCTCTACTAGTAGGAAGTGGTAGAAACTAGAAGTTGGGACCTAACTGAAAGAATTTTGTGACTGGAGATATGCCCATGAGGAAATTTTATGTTCTTGATTAGCCACATAGAAACACACCTGTGTATACATATACATTTATGTTCTCTCTCTCTCTCTCTCTTTCTCTCTTTCCCTTTCTGTGTGTGTATCTCCTAATATCTTGTCTGTGCAGGCCACATGAATATCTAATCTTGGCCAATGGTTTTCCCATTATCCCATTATGATGTTCTTTTCAACCTAGGCCTAAAAACAATGAAGACAGTGAACCATGGCCTGGTCTATGAATCCCACTCATCAACAACATGACTGTAGTCAGCAGCAAGACAATGATTGGTTCCTCTTGACCAGACAAGGAGTTTTCATACATCATATAACCTTTCTCAGTTGGTTTTGCAAACAAATACTAAATTATTTGTGTGGAATGACATCTTGCAGATATATTGCATTCATGTTTGCTATTCTGAAAACATTCAGTTTTCTGAAAACATTCCAGTTGTTCCAGATATGAATTCAGATAAACTGTAGCCATTGACAAACTTCACACCTTGTTTCTTTATCATAATGAAATTTCTTTGTCTGGTCTAGTGGCTCTGACTTTGACATCTGTGACAATATGTATGAAAGTGGGAATGATTGACATGTTCCAAATTACAGAATGAAAGCCTTTTGTTTTTCTTATTATGAAGTTAGTTAGTGGTTTAATACAACCAGACACATGTTACCACCATGAAATTTCCACCAATAGTTTAGTTTTTAAAAAATCCTGTACATGGGCTGGGAATATGGCCCAGTGGTAGATTGCTCACCTGGTATTTATGAAGCCCCAGATTCTATTCCTCAACACCACATATATAGAAAAACCCAGAAGTGGCACTATTTATTGCTCAAGTGGTAGAGTGCTAGTAGCCTTGAGCACAAATAAACCAGGACAGTGCTCAGGCAAAAAAGGACTGGCAAAAAGAAGGAAAAAAAACCCTATGCATATGCAGAAACTCATCAGACAACTTTTTTACATCTACTGAGTGAGGGATGATGGGCAAGAGAGTAGCTTTGAGCATCATAAAGCAGGATCAAAGGGAATGTTAGCACTTTGGTGTTAGGATAGAATACAACTTAGAGGAAACAAGAGCCAGATGAGTCTTCAGCTACCAACCACTGTAAATACTGTGTGCATCAATTCGTACTGGACATCAATGACACAGGGCATGCAATAGCAGTCAAAACAACACAGGATTCAAGCCAGATGGAGGCAATAGCAGTGGCAGGCCCATGTGCAACATTTGATGAGTGTTTGGGCTAACATTCTTCACTACTGTAGTTGCAAGGAATCACTAGGTTGTTACACTCATTCATACACACAAATATGCATAGTCATACACACATCAAGAACACTGGTAATACCAGAGAGGTTTACACACCTCCATGAAAATGTGTCCTTCTGGTTGACTGTACACACTATACTGTGCTTTGACATAGAAAAATATTCTGACAGCAAAGTCACAGACACATACAAATATCCAAAAAATCTGCAAACTGACATTTGGTACCTGAGCTCAGAATATGTCCAATGTGTTGCAGACATGGAAGCATATTACCAAAGCACATAAACGGCACAAAGAAACTTCACCATGACTTTCCATACACATCCACACTCAGAGTATAGTTAAGATTTACATAAAGTTGTGGGGGAATATTATCTTTAGTATGGGAATCTGTAATCTCTGACTAAGATAAATGAAAGCACAATACAAGAGAAAAGACTTTCTAATTGCTATTGTTGCAGTGAGGTGTACAATCAGCAAACTTGGGAATGAATGTGGTATTATTTTAAGACGATACCTGTATGGGAATATGCTTGGTTCTACAGGTTTTTGTGATGGAGATTGAGTTTATGTTGATGATCTGAAATTTCACAAGGACACTAAGGTTAAAACCAAAAAGCAAAAGGATTTATAAATTGGAATATCTCTGGGACAATGTGTAGAAATCACTAAACAGGAAGAGAATAAGGAGTGAAAGTATACAGGAAAATATCCATGTTTGAGTAATAAATTCTACACTATGAACAAATTTAAATCACATGCTAATC
Source organism: Perognathus longimembris pacificus (assembly GCF_023159225.1). Taxonomy (NCBI): domain Eukaryota; kingdom Metazoa; phylum Chordata; class Mammalia; order Rodentia; family Heteromyidae; genus Perognathus; species Perognathus longimembris. The sequence continues at coordinate 44,526 of NW_025956782.1, read as the reverse complement.
CTATGGTCCAAAAAGCAAGAAAGCCAGTGCAGGAGGGCAGGGATCCCCTTAGGTCCAGGAATTGTTTTAAATCAGAAACAAATGTCAGAGGCCTTTATACTGTGTCCTGGGTAGTGTTAATTTAGTGTGAACACATTCAGCAGCCACAGGTGTTGAAGACAATAAGAGGGGGTCATTGACCACACAGAAAAAACAACTGAAGCTGAATAAAAAGGAGCTTTTGGAGCCAATGAACAGGACATGAAGCAGCAGAAAGAATGACAAAAAGACCATACCAATGAGCAGCCTTAGGAAACCAAGCTGGAACAATCAAGATTTTTTTGTCTGAAAATCCTTGAATGGAACTCAGTGAGTGAATGCCCAGCTTATGAGTGCCTAAAGATGTCTCTGATAAAGTTGGTATGGAAATCCACATTGCACCTGAAGCACACAGAGGCCACCATGTTGGGAATTACTGGTGTGTGTTCCCTGGATAGAACGAAATGTGAACTTCAAGATGCAGGAGAGAAGGAGGATGAGGTATCTCCAAAGATCACAAGATGAGATCAGGCCATTATAACAAAAACATGAACACAAAAACTTGTGTGGGTCTTACTGGCCACTACCATATGCAGTATGTGTAGTGATGAAGGTTCTGTTAGCAAAGCAGGAAAGGAAAAGCCTCATTAAGAGCATATATTGGATGCGCATGTGTTCCATGGGGTGAATTGCAAGGACAAATAGGATGCTTAGCCAGAACACCTAACAAATTCACATGAGGTCAACAAGCAAGGTGGCCAAGTCTGGAGGTCACATTGCCCACTGCTAATGTCAACTGCAAGACATGAGTTCCTAAGTATGTATGCAATAATAAACATGTAAAAATTTGTGACCAGGGTATGTCTCTGTGACACAGTGTGACTCTAGGCTAATTTCACAGTATCCCTTGTGTTACCCACAGTGATAAACATGTCCAGCCATGATGTAGGAGCAAAACACACCTTGAATCCCTGTGTAGGAGCCCATCACCCCGAACTCCTGGTAGGCCTCGGGAATCATAGGGGATTCATTTTCTTCCTAAGGCCAACAGAGAGTATATTAGAGATGTCTCTGTATCTGAATAAAGCCAAAGCCAAAGAGCACTAGATTGGGAAGGGTACAGTTCCCAACCATCCCATGATAATCCTGACATACTATCCTTCCTCTGAACTCTGTTTGCAGACTCTCCTATAGCATCTGTGAGTAGGGAAATCTCCTTACCCATTCTCATTGGCTCACAGCACCTCAGGGAATGAGTGATTTTTGTACAGGGTCACATCTAGAGGTTAATGCTGCATCCAAGCATGTAGGTTTTCTCAGAATAACTAGGAACATTTTCTTTGCTTCATCACCAGCCTGGAATGCAGAATATGAGGATCAACCATCCATCAATCCAGGACAATGTTTCTACATTTACCTTTTGCCACAGTTACAAACTTCCAGAGATAAGTGATGCCTAAGGAGAATCAGCTCTTTGTCATGGCCAACATGTGTTTCCTCACCCCAAAGTGTGCTTTGAAAGATCATTTGGTTTGGTAGGGAACGTGATCCTACTATCACTACTTCCTTCACATTGTAGTTTGTTTCTGGTATTATTCTACTGTTTCTTCTGGGAGCATGAGAATGGAGACCCCATATATTCACTTTTATAGCATCAATACAATCTTCAAGTGTTTTCTTGGCAGCACTCATGGGGACTGAAATTTTGATCTCGGGTCTGTCTGTGAATCACCACTAATGAGGTTGGTGTTCATACCTTAACAGTTGGGGTACCAGATCTAAAGCTTCCCCTGATTTGAACCCCATCTGAGATCACCAGGGAGCTGTGGGTCAATCCACAGAACTACTAAAGTAGGAAAGAAAACAGAAAATGGAAAGAAACAGTGAGGTGGGGAAGAAGCCAGAGGTCGACCAGGACCAGCCTGCTGATCTCAGAAACAGGACATATCAGGCCATATGACAGAAAGAATAGATATGAACACAGGGACTCTGTAATGTAACATGGTTGGCATGAGGAAGCATGGCCAGCGTAAGGTGACTGGTATTGAGAAAAAGAAAAACACAAACCTTTATGGACTTACTCTTTATTGCCATGACATTCATACTGCCTGTTTCCCTATCTACCCTTTCCTGTCTCACCTAGGTCATTCTTACTCCTCATAGATATACAAGGCATTGTTTACAGTTCTTACTTATTCCAAAAATGATAATACAAATCATCATTGAAGAGCTGTATAACTCCCGAGGCTGTTGATGCCATGCAGGAAACAGGGACAGTCCTCTAAATAGCTCTGAAATGTTTCAGGATGTATATGTGCATTTCAGACAGTATGGAGAAAGGAGAGTGGGGAAGGAGCTGAAATCTTACAGGGTTTGTAAAGGCAAAAACCACAAAGTTACAGCAACCAGGTGTTTGAGCAAGATTAGGATACCGGTACAGATCTGATTGGGTCAGGTCTAGGGGCAACATTCCAGGGTGGTTATAGTTTAGCAGGGAGTTTTCCTGACCAGTTAGGTCCTGATAAGATTCTTTGCTACTCGGGATAATTGGTGGTCTGGGTTTGTTCACAAGGCCTGCTTATCTCAGGCTAGCGAAGCCATTTCCTGGAATTTATGGGAGTCTAAGTCAGCTATAGTACAAAGTGGAGCCTGACTCCAAAGTGGCTTTGTTCTGTCCACAGTGATTTATGGTTTAGCAGTTTCAGCACAAACAAGTCAGCAGTTCTTGGAATTGAGGTAGCTCTGGGTTACTCATAGTTTAAACAATCAACAAAATGGCTACTGCCCTCAAAATGGGGTATACTTCAACTCTTCATTCCCCCCTTGATTTATAGACATGAAGCACAATTTTGTGGTTCAGGCCCAAAACTAAATTCCAACAACTCTTTGTCCGGGAGAGGTGTGTACCTACTTCGCTGTACCATTAGCTGTATAGTGTCTAATCTGTCTTTCATGAATTGTACCAATCCATTTAGAATGCAAGGTCCAAATGTCAGCAACAGAATATAATCACCAAGGGTCCCAATAAAGTAGATATTAGGATAGTAAGCCATGGAGAATAATTGAACCAATTTTCAACCAGCCTTGTCTTGACTCATACTCTCTTTGTCTCTTCTCTAGTCCCTCTCTGACCTTAGTCATGTTATCTTTTACTATTCCTGAATGGTCAACATAAAACCAACACTCTTCTCCTAATGCAGCAGAGTCCCCCTTGCTGTAGAAACAGTAAATCTAAGCCTCTTCTATTCTGGAGTACCACCTCTGACAAGGGATGTTAGAGACTCTTGGAGATGAGATATGGACTCCTCTATCCTTTTTATATCTTCATCTATAGCCATCCATAGGTCATTATAATATCCTCTTTGTTGGACAAGGGAGGCTATTTCTGTACCAAGTCCTCCTAGGCTAGCTCCTATCAGTAAGCTCAAGGTAATGCCGTTGATGGGCTCTCTTTTTATCCTGGGGCTATACTTTGAATTGAGTTGCCTCTAGGAGTTCTGCAAATGATGAAGGAAATCTGGGTCTGGATAATAAGTTATGGTGGGCACCAGTCATATCAACACACAGGAATCATTAAGATTCTTTAAGACAGTGGAGTGTACACAGTGGGTTAAGCTCGTCTTGGAACAAGCCCACCAAGCATCTTGCGGAGGCAGCCAGTAGTCAGTTCCTGATTCATAGCTAATAGTATGGTTACTCAAAGAGGCCATTTCTTTCCCTGGTGTTCCAACACAAGTACCTGAGCTGGTAACTCAGATTAAGGTGAGTCCCACCTTCGACTTCCACCTGCAAGACTCTTCCACATTGGCTTGGAACACATTGTCAGAGACAGCAATACCTTCATAATAAGGTGGAGCAACATCATAGCAAAGCCAGCAAGATTCGGTCAGGTTAGGCTGAGTATGGTTTAGGATCATATAGGATTTTTGCATTAAATTTACTAAGGGATTCTTACTATGGGGTAAATAATCTACAGTATACATGGGTGGAGGCTTGGTACCTGGGGCTAGGGTGCAGTTAAGAGAGAGTCCCTGAGTTCCTACTGGGGTAGCAATATTGAATTTTCTGCTCTGGTATCTACCATGAACATGACTGGATTCCCCTCCACTTTCAATGTTATTCTGGGCTCAGGGAGGGGGTCTGAGCCCTGACTCCCTCAGTCACTGTCCTCAGCCAACTCTAAGGCTGACAACACTGATCCTGCTTTCTGTTCTTTCTCCTTTTTCTTGGCTAGTTCTTGGCAGTTTTTGATCCAATGCCCCTCCTCCTTGCAATAGGCACACTGATTCTTCCCCACTCTTGATTGGGGTTTGGGCCTCTGCTCCTTACTTGGAGGGAGGACTGTCTAAAGTTTCCTGCTTGCACGGAGGTCAAGATTTCCCTCAGGTCCTTCTTGTGTTGTGCCTGTTGTTGCTCCAAAATTCTAGCCAAACACTTTTACTTAGCTCTGTCTCTCTTCTCACACTCGTTTTCACGTTCTCTCTCCTTCCTTTCCTGTCTTTGTTCTTTTGTCTCTCTCTTATGGTAAACTTTTTCTGCCACTGCAGTCTCTCATGCACCAGGATGGGAATGCACAGCTAGATTGGTACATGTCAGATGATATGCAGAGGCACCAATAGGCTGATGTGTACTAGAAGGTACATCATGGCAAGAAATGCATGCATAGTAGTAGTTTCACTGAGTATCTATGACACAGTTGCAGTGGTATGCTCATGCACAACAGCAGGTACACATGAATTAGGAGGCTCATATGCCCCAGCAGAGAAACAACTCCAGTGGGCACATGCTTAACAAGTGGCCCCCATGCATCAGACACACAGGAAGTTTCTGTGCACATATAAGACCACTAGCAAAGCTGGTGCATGCACACAAGAAGCCCACCCCTTCCATCCAAAGCATACATGGAGAAGGCTAACAAGTACCATCTGGTGGACATGCCTGAATGCCCTGAATTACCAGCAGAGCCATGCATCCTGTACAGGACATGTACACCAGGCACATGTACATCAGCATACCAGGCTGGCCTGCCTAAGTTGGCTAAACCACACACAAAATGGACCATGCACAATAGGAATAGGAAGGAAACAAAACTGTTTATAGGCAAAGAGTATGTGGTACAGAATCCATGGGACCTGACACTACTGGCCTCTATCCTCCAGATTAGCAGAACAATATGGGGATCACCATGACTCTGAGTACCTCAATTTTCAGCACAAAAAATAAACTGGACTGCCCTAATAACAACACACAAGCACAACATAAAAAATATCAGATGCATGCCCACCAGAAATGGAAAGCACATTTGCAGCAGCATGCCTGCACAAAGGAGCAGGTGTACAGAGAATAACATTCACACACACACAATCCAAGGTACTCGTAAACCAGAAAGCACACTAACAGAGACATAAGGAGGACCATGAGTCTCACATTTAACAGCTGACACTTGTGGACATGTTCAGGAGCAGATACATACAAACAACATGCACTAGAACACAGTTGAACAGTTGAGGCCCATGTTTACCAAACACATACTAGTAGGGGCACAGGCACCAAGAGTCTCATGTGCACCAACAGGTGAAGCTGAATGAGTAGGTGTATGGACACCAGAGGGCCTGTGCATTCTATTAGATGCATGGAATTTAATTGGCACATACACAGAAGTTGCCCACATGCTTCAGTATGCACACACGCACCAGAATTCTCTCACATATTGTATAAAGAAAAGGACTCTAGGTGGTGCATGATTAAAGTATGATCATATGTACCAACAAGCATACGTACAAATGGAAGCAGTTATCCACCAGTACAGCCATGCCTATGTGTGTCAACAGGCCCAGGCACAATGGCATGGGTACACTTAGAAAGAAAGTGCAACATACTATAGGCCAAGCCTGTGGAGTGTAGGATGTGCAGGATTCTTTGCCCTGCAGTACTGGGTAGGCGTGGCCTCCACCCTGTGGACACATATGGCACAGCAAGTGTGCAGCATGTATATAAGCCTTCTGCAAAAACATAAACAGGACTACTCCAAAACCAGCCAACACACACACACACACACACACACACACACACACACACACACACACACACACTCTAACGGGATATAAATAAATGAAAATTAGATAAAAACTCACACCCAAACTTTCCACATTTCCTTTTCCAAATATCTATTCCTCTGATATATCTTCCTCTGTTACTTGTATACATACATCTTTAGCTGTTTCCTTTTCTATATATTGTGACTGAGCAATCATTCATATTCATTCCTTAATTCTGCTCTTCTTCTACTGTATCTTTGTCATCAGAAATTTTCGCATCTATCCTATTCAAATGTTTCACTTGTGTATTCTGTAAATTTGTTTGGAAATTTTCCTATTCCCATAGTGCTGTCTCATTTCTGTCTTAACTTCCCCTGTCTTGTTACTTTTGTAAATTTCTCTTTCAAGGTCTCCCAAGCTGTCATTCTTTCCTTTATGTGTTTCTGCTATTTTTCCTTCCCTGTATTCTGACTCCAGTAAAAAACCTAGGATTTATCATCTGAATTATAAGTGTTTCTGTTCACTAGTGTTATATGTATTAACACTTTCTGTGCAATGTGTTCAATGGCTTTTCTCACAATCCCTGCAACATTCATCTGCATCCTGTGTCTGCTAGTTCCACTAAACTAGGTATACCATGTCAGTGATACTGTACATAACTTTTCCTAGGGGTGTCTTTTATGTAGCAAAGTAGCACCAGTTGTAAATTCACAGACAAGCAGATACACACTCCCTACTGAATTTATCCATGCCATTATTCTTGGTGTAAGAAGTTCCTTCCCTGGTAAGGCTTCATAGAATCTCATTATAAGTATACAATCTATTTGATGTGGTAATGAGTACTTGCATTATTTTCTCCTCTTGACAACTTTGAATAATTCTACATGATTTTCTCATCTCTGTTCTTTAGAGCCTCAGAGTTGACATCTGTTTGTGATTCTGACAACTAACCATCTCTCGCAGTTCTTTTGGTTGGTTGTTTTCTCTCTCCTCTTTATTCTTTCAAGAATTTCTGACTTTAGTGCTCCCTTACACCCCACCAGCCCCACTCTTGGGCATCTAACCAAAAGATTACAAGCAAGTCCACATAAAAGCCACCAGCACAACTATTTTTATCACAGCACAATTTGTGTTCTCTGATAGGGAACCAACCCAGATGCCCCTCAACTGATGTCAGTGGATCAAGGAAATGTGGTGCACATACACAATGGAATTCTATGCATCTATCAGAAATAATGATACTGCTGCATTCATGAGGAAATGGCAGGACTTAGAAAAAAAAATCACACAAAGTGAACTGACCCAGAACTAAAGAAACATAAACCCTATGGTTTCCCTCATAGGGAATGATTAGTATATATCTGGATAGACATAACAGAAGAGCACACAGCACAATAGCTATGCCCTTATGAATGCATACGATAATTATAAATGAAATGAACTCCATGTTACGGAAATAAGTGGTATATCAAAAGCTCATGGCAACCCTTCCAAGTCCAGTTATGTTCCTTGGATTGAAGATGTACCATAATTATTTAAAGAACTTGGAATGAGCAGGAAGCTGGTAAAATGCTGGGCTTTTTTCTAGATTTGAGGCCTGTGGTGAAGCCCAGTTTCTCAGTGTGTTTGCATATAATTTGGGTGGGCAATAGTTATCTTCCAAGAGAAGTCTTCCTCCTCTGACTCTTTCACTGCCAACAGGATGATGACAGTAACCTCCATGTGGATTTGATTTTGGCTGCATTCAACCTCCAGGCAAAGAACTATAACATTTCCCCATCACACTGGCCTAAGGTGAAGGCAGTTCACATCCCTTCCTGCCAACCTTGGGTTTCCCACATTTCATGCCTCCCGCAGACCTGTCCCCTCTGAACACAATCTCTGATGGTCCTTGATTTTTCTCACACAGTAAGCTCATTTCAGAGGAGGTCATCCATGCCATTGCAGCTACCAAAGCAGCTATAATTGACCTTGTGTGTCTGGAGGTCGACAGGTGGTGGAGGGACACCAGCAGCCTGAGTCACATAAAAACAGTTGCATCAACTTGGCCCTGGCCTTCTTCAGGTTAGAAGCTTTCCATGTTACCCATGAAAGGGTCGAGAAGCGCATCCACGGAATGGAGGACACCAAGAGACGTTCTCATGCAAAAGCAAAGGGTTTATTCGAGCAGGCTCGGGCTCACAGCATGACCATAAACCAGTCAATAACTGAGAGCCCCGAGCTTTTCTGAGGGTGACCTTATATAGGACTCTACTATCCGTTAGGGTAAAGCCCGCGCATTTGTAACCAATAGATTTAAAGTAACACATCGTGGTCTGCACGCAGGCAGCCAATCATTTTACACTGAGTCACATACATTTACCAATCATTTTAAGGAATCCTAATTTAGGCTGGTAAGGGATATGTGCCAAGCTGCATGTGTGCGCGGATTCTTGGAATGGGGAAGTGACCTTTTGGACACAATTTCCCGAACAGGGCTGGCGCCTTTTGTTTGTTCCCCTCAAGGTGGGGTTGGGTGACTGCTTGCAGGCTACAAAGTCCAGATAACTGCAAAGTCCAGATGACAATAGATGACAGGATGGGGGGTTTGTCCTCGTGTCCCGGAGGGAGAGGGGCTTGGGTAACTTCCTACTCAAGGGGGCTCGTATAGCCTCTTTCACCCATACATCTAGAAGTCTATGGTTGATTCAGTTCAGACCTAAAGACAGACAGATACATATGAGAGGAAGAGAGACAAACAGAGAAAGAGATATATATATATATATATATAGAGAGAGAGAGAGAGAGAGAGAGAATCTTTGGATAACCATTTCTAGGCCTGAGAAAGGAGATGAGGCATTCTGTAACTTGGTACTTACATGTGTTGGGTACCCCAGGACATTCATCATCCCTTGCCTTGTATAACCTTATAAAAAGTAAGTTGTAACTATTGTGTTTGAAAAAGAAGGAAGGTCATTGTACTTTGAGGACACTGAGTGTAAATGTGATACAAGTGGTTGGTGAGTGAAAGCAATGATAAGGACTCAGAGATGTTTTACCTTCCTTGTCACTGTAGGAATTTCTTCTACTTGCTTGCAATAAGATGTGGGAAATGAGAAGCTTTTGGAAAAAGAAGATGGTTGTGATTGATGCAAATTAAGATGTGAGGCCCATTTACAGTAATACTTTGTCCCACCTGTTGGTCCTTCAGTACTATGAGAAGAAGTGGACTTTATGGGATTTGTGGCTTTGATGTACAAAGCATGCAGAAATGACCCTGGAGTAGTTCCTAGAGTACCTGAAGGTAAGGCTCCATTCTCCTTTACTTATCACCACTGGGATAGTTGTGTAAAAGATATCTAGATGAATAGTTAGATACACACACATAGATATATCTGTGTAAAATCTAGTATACATATGTAATACACTCACTTGACTGTCTTCATTTGTTCTTCTCTAGCTAACTAGTACTTATAGGAGTGGTCTTACTTTATTTGGACTGCTATTGCAAAATAGGCATGGGTGGTTGTTGGGGTTTTTTCTTTCCCCTCCCGGCTCGGACTCTTTTTTCTCTCTTCCTGCCCTCCGTAACGTCCTCTCCCCCAACTCCCGACCAGCAGGTAAATTAGAGTGAGACGTGGGGGTTCGGTCCAGCCTGGCGTGCGCATGACCTACGTGGTAATGTGGCCGCTATCCTTCCCTGGGAGCTAGCGTACATAGACCACGGAGTTGGCTTCTGAGAGCGAACTAACTTTATTGAGATAAGGACAAGGGGGTATGATTCTGAAGGAAGGCGGTTGACCAGGATTCCGATAGGCCAAGAGGCCAAGAGCTGTCACCTGACCCCCAAGGGCTAACATCACTTGAGCACACCGAACCCAGGCGGGGTTGGTGGGCGCCCGGCTGGCTGGCAGGTTGGAGGGCTGTTGGCCCAACCGGTTTCTCTGGATTCCAATCTAGAGGGGGTAGCAAGGCCACATTCCCCAGGGCTGGGGGAGGTGCATCAAGCCCTTTCCATCAAGGCGAGAAAGATGGACCCCAACAGGTGGTCATAAAGGAAAGTTGTTTGTTATTGCACTTTAGGAGACTATCATCCTTAATAGTTGAATCAAGACATGTTGAAAGTGACCAAATTATTTTCTGCAAGGGCAAAAATCCCATTTATGAGAATTAATCTCCACCAGAATACAAATTTTGTTTGTTTGTTTGTTTGTTTGTTTTGGCTCAGGAGAGGGGCTTGAACACCAGGGTGTTGCTCAAGACTAGGAAGCTATACCAATTGAGTAACACATGTGCTTCTTGCTTTGTGCTCGTTTATTGGAAATAGGAGCCTCATGGGCATTCCTCCACTGTCTTGCTTTCGAAGGTGATTTTCACATCCTTGCTTCCTAACTAGCTAGAATTAGACCTGTGAGTCATTAGCATCCTGAACTTCATATTTAGGGCGTTGAGTTTATTATATATTTGTTTGTTTGCTTTTTTCATGTCCTGACTCTTGAACTTTGGGCCTGAGCACTGTCCTTTGGCATTTTCATTCAATATTGGTACTCTAGCAATTGACACACTCCATTTCTGGTTTCCTGTGGTTAATGGAGAAAAGAGCTACAGGAACTAGGCTAGCTTTGAACTGTAGTCCTCCTGAACAACTAGAATTACAGCCAAGAGTCATTGGGACCAGGTAAGGGTTAAGATTGTAAGTGAGTGTATTGACAAACATGTTCAACAAAGTTGTGATGTGTGTGTGTGTTTGTGTGTGTATTCAGGATGGAAGTAAGGACTGCATTAAGTTGGGGTATAGTAGTGTAAATAGTAATGAATCAAAACATGAAGTACTATTGAGATGAATAGAAAGAGGGCTGTGAAAATTTTACACTGAATAAACACTCATTTACTCACCACCAATTATCTTCAATTTTGATTTGTCTGTAAGGAAACAGAGAAAGATATATTGGCAACAGGCAGGAAAAAATGGAAAATCTGTTGGATGACTACTATCTTTAGTTCTCTCATTTCCTTTATTTCTAGATCTAAGCTGAATTCAAGGAATTACATCCCAAGTTTTCTGAGGATGGTTCTAGAGTTGTGGTCTTGACCATTAGCAGTTCAAAATACGGTGGCTTTACATGAGTACAGTTTGTTGACACATTGACTTTTTTATTTTTCAAACCATTTTTGAATATTTCTCTGTAGTAGGAAAATGCTGAGTTATTTTAACCAACATTTTAACTATTAAGTCGGTGAACAAAGGAACAAGTCTGATAAAATGCCAAAGTTAAGTAAAGCTTTATTTTGTGCCAAGCATCAAGAAAAAACTGACCAGCCAGCCAGGGCTACTCCTGAACAGGAACCCACTGACCTGATCTTAAAGGTTAATGTTATAGGGAAATCCCGCAAAGCAATTATTCAAATCTTATAAATGAAATTTTAACTCCATTACTTGCCATGTCATCATCATGGATGTATATAGGAAGCCTTAGTTCTGATAAATTTTTTCTCAGAATCTTTGTGTTCTAATCATCTAAATGTCCCCTTGACACTTTTATTCAATTTAAAGGTGACATAAATTTGCACATGGCATTAGCAAATACAGGTTTTGTTACAAATAGTTACAAAGCCATGTATAGTGTTGTACACATTGGATGTACATTCCTTTTATCAGCTATGTAACTTTCATCCTAAAAACTATAAAAATAAATGGTAATTTTAAAGTCAATATCTGCAAAAACTGAACACGAGTCCATTCTTCTAACTTGGCATGAGAAATCTTGATAAATAATTGACAGTGTTTTAAGTTTTCTGAGGCAATCCCTAAAATAAGGTATTTAAATATATTCACATTTTAACATATAGGTGTGAGATAGTTGTACTACATTGGTCACTGTTAAAGCTCTTCCTTATTCTGTTTTATCATTCCAGGGCTTGGGCAATAAAACTGAGCTTGTTTTTCTGAAGGCTAGCATTCTACCACCTGAACAACAGTAACTCTTCCAGCTTTTTCTGTGATTAATTGGAGATAAGGTTCTCAGAGACCTTCCTGCATGGACTGGCTTTGATTCTCAGATCTCATCCTCCTGAGTAGCTTAGCATTACAAGTATTACCTACAGGTATCTGACTTCATACTGCTTTAAGAAAAGACAATGCTCAATTTGTTCAGTTTACCCCCCCCCCCACTTTTCCCTTGTCATTATTAAATTAGGATATAGAACTTCATATAGTTCATGTAATTTAACTATAAACATTGAAGAATAATAAACAAACTTTGTCCCTTTTTACCACAGATTGGCTGAGTATAAAAGCCAATGATCAAAATAATGAGGGCACACTAGGTACATTACTAAAGCTAAGAAGACATAAAAATATATTATGTACTTACAGTATACATGGTTCTTGTTTATGGAACTCTGGCACTGGAAAAGGAGACCAGGAAGTAGGCACTTGATAGTTGTAAGTATATTTGAGGAGTTGGCAAAATGGCAGAGTTAATGAGTAATCAAAAGTTCCAATGTAACAAATAAACATGTACTTATTCAGCATAAATATATTTAACATCTTTATGTTCATCATTTCTTGGAAGAATAATTACTATAATTATTATTTTGTGCCAGTCTTGTGGATTGAATTAAAGGCCTCGTCAGTGTCCCTGAGGTATTCTACTCAAGGCTAGCCCTCTACCATTAAGCCACAACTGTATATCCAGCTTTTGTACGTAAGAGTTTCAAAGTCCTTCCTGCTCACTTGGAAACATGATCTGCAGATCTACAGAGCTTCTGAGTAGCTAGGGTAACAAGTATAGACACCTGATGTCTGGCTTGGAGGAAAGATTTTTGATAATGCTGTTAAGGTAGACATGCATTATTTTTAAATTGTATTTCAAATAAGGGATAACTGTAATTAGGTAAGGAAGCAGGTTCTTACAAGTTTTGCAAATGACACATGATACAAGCTATATTTGAAAATAAGATACATTGGAAACCCAAGGAAAATAGCAAGTTTTATTAAGAAATAACCAATGGCTTCTTTGACATGTCTTTCAGATTACAGTTATAAATATGCCTACAATATAACTATATCCAGGAAGTATCATTGATCATAAGGATGATGTAAAAACATGTTTTAAATAAAATGTCTAGCTATATTTATTGTTTTTACTTCTATTTATTTTGTATATGGATTGCAGTATTGAGTTTGAATTGGCATGCAGAAGAGCAAAATTAAGTCCAGGTATTTATGAGTCAGGTCACATGGATTTAAGATTTTTCTTTTCACTCTGCCTCAAAGACAGTCAGTTTAATACTGCTCAGTATCTCATATTCTAGGAATTTTTTTTTTTTTTTTTTTTTGCCAGTCCTGGGCCTTGGACTCAGGGCCTGAGCACTGTCCCTGGCTTCTTCCCGCTCAAGGCTAGCACTCTGCCACTTGAGCCACAGCGCCGCTTCTGGCCGTTTTCTGTATATGTGGTGCTGGGGAATCGAACCTAGGGCCTCGTGTATCCGAGGCAGGCACTCTTGCCACTAGGCTATATCCCCAGCCCTCTAGGAATGTTTTTGATTTGATTGAATTTCCATTGGTTTTGAACCCTTTTCTTCTGATTCATAAAACTGCAGATAAAATGTAAACTAACTCCTACAAGTATTCAATAAGAAGAAAGATGATGAAGCAGAGAATTGAATAAGGCTCCTGTAGAGAATCTATTGAAGAGTTTTGTACTTCTTTGTAGCTTCCCCCACTACTGGGAAACTCTTGGAGGTAGAATCAGAATGCAAGTTTCCATGTATCTAGTCTACTCTCTGCCACCATGGAAAAGCATGATGGCAGAATTGTCTGAGTTCAAGTACCTCATTTATAATATTGATGTTACATATTGTCATTGCTTATGGTGGTACTATATGTTCACAGCACTGTAATGAAAGATAGCACTATAAAAACAATATATTTAAGAATACCCTCTCTTTTTTGGTACACATCTTGAGCTTGAACTGGGACAAGGCCACTGAGATTTTTTTAAATTAGTTTTTGCTTAATAGTTCTACTCTATAACTTGGATTACAGCTCTATTTCACTTTTTGGGGGTGATGGTTTAGTGGACTTCAAGATTTCTGCTACTGGGTTCAAACCTCAAACTTCAGGTTTCATTCTCTGGATGAGGATTGCAAGCATGGAGCACTGTGTTAAGAATACATTTTAGAAAATATTCACAAATACATTTCAATAATAATTCTGTTTAAGTACTATATGACTTTGTCATTCATTTGCCCAAACAAAAAGTAGCTTGGGAATGAGTGCTACCTCTTTAAACCATTCTCTTAGAGTCCCTGGGTTTCATATTTTACTTGATCCACAGTAACAATATTTTCCTAAGTTTTAATGTGATTTAATTTATTGTTTTGCAGATAGTGCGAATGGTATTTAAACATAGACATAAACCACTGTTTGAATTTTTTCAGTAAAGGCATGTTGTTGTGGCAGCTAGAAAGAGGTATAGTAAATAAGATGATTGCTATGATGGGGATTCTTCTATGGGCAAAAACAAGAGACTGAGTCTGAAAATATTAATAGGAATGGTATGCCTACCCATATGCCTATTAGTATAGCTCAAGTGATAGCTATATTCTGCAAGCCTTGTATATTAGTAGTAGTAGTAGTAGTAGTAGTAGTAGTAGTAATATTAAGTTAATATACCTGTTAATGAAGCTATAGTGATAGCTGTACTCAGAAATACCCACCCAGCCTGCTGAGGCTGCAGCTAGAAGATTAAGGGCTAGAAGATTAAGTTTAAGGGCTATATGGAAACATAATTAGACCATGCCATAAAGGAAAAGAAACAGGAAAAAATATGAGTGTTCCAAAAAAGAAATTTTCTTGGGCTGGGAATATGGCCTAGTGGCAAGAGTGCTTGCCTCCTATGCATGAAGCTCTCTGTTCGATTCCCCAGCACCACATATATGGAAAACGGCCAGAAGGGGCGCTGTGGCTCAGGTGGCAGAGTGCTAGCCTTGAGCGGGAAGAAGCCAGGGACTGTGCTCAGGCCCTGAGTCCAAGGCCCAGGACTGGCCAAAAAACAAAACAAAAAAGAAATTTTCGTATGGTGGAGTGGTTGTGATTAGTAAAGTAAATAGAAATAGGTAACAGAGTTAAGGACAATGTGACTTAGCCACACCTCTATTAATAAAGCTTACATTGAATAAGAACTATTACATGCTTTGAGAAATCACAACAAGGTCTATGAAAGTTTTCAGCTTTTTCTTTCTTTCCTCAGTTTACAATATGAGATCTACAGTTGCATCAACTTAAATTGTTCAAAACAGTATAAATTTGACATGCCTGAAAAGTAATGTGGATTAACACATAGATGAGCCCACATGTGATAGTTAATTTTTACTAATATGTTATCTTCAAAATGAATGGATTTAAAAATCATCATTTCTAGTTAAGGTACGAGAAAGGAATTTCATTGGCTGTAAGGACAGATTTTGTGGTGTCTTCATGTGCCATGTGCCATATTCCACACTGGCAAAATTTTGAAGCTTGCTATTGGAAGTGAATATTTGAAGCCCCAAACGGGGCAGTGTCACACCCCAGATGAAAGGTGAATGTGAAATGTTCATGGTTGTGTAGAAGGAAAATACTCACCTCAAAGAAAATAGTAAAAGTCACAAATCAAAGAGTTATAATATAGTTTGCAACTTGTATATTAGCAAGTCTACCAACCAAAGTGAGATCTTTTAAGTACCTGACTTCCATAGAGATGTGGGAACACTGTCTACAGTAAATACATGAAAAATGTATGATTTTGAAGACATTTGTTTCATATTTTACAAGCAACTCCTATCTGAAGGAAGGCCTATTATTGATCTCTAATTAAAAATTTATTGAAAAATCTTTCCATAATCCAAATGATCTTTTGAATAATCAGTTCATGATTGCAGCACTGATAAAAAACAAATCCCATTTTCTCTAAAATTATCTAAAAGGATAATGTGATCTGTGAATGCATGAATGATCAGAAACAAGAAAGGTTAATTTTTCCTTAATTTTTTAAGTAATAAAGTTAATCCTACCTGCCCAACTACTTTATGTCACTTGAAAGTAATGTACATTTCACTTTCCTAAAAATAAATTGCACAGAGGATTTACTGTTTTGATATAAAGCCCATTGATTAACCACAATGGACCACGTAAAATATGTATTAAACATCTCATTCACATGTAACATTAGACTTTGAGTCATTTACATCTGTTTTCCTTGGTGTGAATATCTCATAGTTTTGCAAAAAATTGCTCAGATAAGATAATCATAAATCAAATTCAAACTTTTTCTAATATAAGGTTATAAGTAACTATAGTTTTGTTAATCATACTGTTTGACATTGAACAGAAATTGAGTTGAATGCTACATTTAGATACAGCTGAAAATTAAGCCACTTTAATTTTTAATTATTTTTTAGTTATACAGGGAATATTCTACAGACATACTTGTCTATCTATACAATGTGCTTTGACCAGAATCACTTCCTTTGTTAATCTTCCTCAAACCACCTCTCCAGAAATACTTTAAATTTCAAGCTATTGTTTCAGAAGTTTTTGTAATTTTCCTATTTCAGTTTATCTACTGAACACTGGAATTTATGTAAAAGCCACTCAACATATCTTTGTACCTTTTATTAATTACTCCTTACTTCTTACGTTCGTTATTTCCTTCATTGAATGACCTCAGAGACCAATTAAAATGCTTTTTAGTAGATTTTATTGTGTAATGATGCCCCATTACCTAGTCTTGTATGACCTGAATAACTCAGTATAAAATGCAGATGAAGAAGCTCAAATTTCCATAATCTCTTAAGGCAAATGGGTCTTGATATTTAGTGCCCAAAGCCCTTTTGACCTAGAATACAGGGGAAGAATGCCCAAATACCATGGATAGATTTAGCAAGCACTCATGCCTGAAATTTGTTCCCCTGCTTTTCTGTCTTCCTTAATTATATTCTCCTACCCTACCCTTTTTGTGCCCACTTGCTTTTTACATAACCTCTCTAGAACAGGAAAAACCCTTTTAGATTCTCAGGACCTTGCATTGAATTTCACTGTAAAAAGTGTTATATAGTCTATATTCCATACATCCTAGGTTGGGTCTTCTGTGAGATAATGTCAGAATGAGCTCCACCACAGTGAAGTCTCACTTCTCAGCAGTGAAGTTCAGACATTTGTTATTATTCCTGGAGTTTCCCTCACCAAGTAAGGGGTTCCAGATCATTGAAACAGTTTCTATTCAAAGGATGATTCCTGAATTTACATAGATAAAGGCACTGGTTAACAAAATAGTGTGTATATGTATGTGTTATGTTTGTGTATTTCTTTGAATATTTATTGATTTAGGTTTAGAGTGAGAAATAGCAAAATTACACAATATTGTATGATAATCATCAGAGAGTGTGACATAGCTCCAAGCATGGGTGCCTTACAATCAAATGTATTGGCTGAGATCTCAACTGCAGTCCTTTCCTGCTAGATGACAGTCAGTATATGCTTCAGCTACAAAAGCTGTCATTTGTCCTTTTGGAGCTAGTTGATAAGGATAGGGTGGATATTGACTGAGATCAGGGATGTGACAAGGTGATCACTTACCAAATAAAATTTGACCTTATATTGATCAAACAATGGTTGATGATCTGTTGATCAAATATTCTTTGAGTGATGCTGGCTTTACTACTATTACTAAATGTTTTTTCTCCATCTGTTCTCTAAATCAACTAAGGTATTAAATGAAATTAATTTATTTTGTATTTTTTGTTTCAAAATCCTGATCATCCTTGCAGATATTACACATGACACATGTGTTCTATAACTGCTAGTGTGAGCACAACTGCATTGTGATCAAGAAAAAAAAGTTGAAGATAACCTGGGAAAAGGTTTGTGAGACATTGACTCATACAGTGGTATGGTGGCATATGACTCATGTATTTTATGATGCTTACAAACAATACTTGAAAATTTGCTTTTCCTCAGCCTTGTTCATTTCCTCATGGTTCTTGGCTGCACTTGTTAAGTTAATGGAGGAGATAGAGTATTTTGTTACAAGTATGTGTCCTGGTTTAGATACAGTTCGAAAAACTGGAGATCACACATGTTTAAATTTTCAAACTACATCCTAAGGCATGATTATCTAGAGGCACTGAGTTTAAAGAAATTTTGTATAAAGTAGCAGTTAATAAGTTTGTATAAATTACCGTGCCATTTTTCTATCCACTAAAATGCATCCTGATATTTATTTGTGATCTTTTTTTGTGTACATACGGTAGACTTGGGACTTGAACTCAGTGCCTGTGTGCTGTTTTTGAGTTTTTGTGCTCAAGGCTAATGCTCTCCCACTGGAGCCACAGCTCTCCTTATGGCTTGTTTTTGGTGCTTACCCAGAAATGAGTCTCAGGGACATTCTTGCCTGAGTTGGCTTTGATATGAGATGCTCAGCCTTCTCAGTAACTGAGGTCACCTCCAGTGCCAAGGTAAAAATGCTTTTTATTAAATCTTCTTTAATGAGTATTCTTCTTTAATGAGTAAATGCCAAAAAACCTGACTTCTTCTGAAACACCTAATAAGTTAATACCATCATTTACAATGAGCTGCCCATGACGCAAGTAGTTCAAAATGGGTTCAAAGTACTCAGGACTTGAATCAATTAAGAAAGCTCCTCTGTGATCTTGCTTATTCCCCCAGACAGAATCATCTATCCTTGAAAAATAGAATGTGTTTCATACCAACTCTTACTCTGCTTTTCATTGAAGACTTTGAGGAGTATTGGTGTCAAATCTATTTTGAAGGCCTTAGAGATTTCCACTGTGAAACCAGCTGGACCTGTGCTTTCCTTGGATGGGAGATCTCTTACTGTAGTTGCTGTTTCATTACTGGATATGGGCCTGTTTGTTAGGTTTAAATCTTCTTAAGTTTGGGCACATCAATTTTTGTTAGGAATTTGTTCATTTCTTTCAGGTTCTCATATAGATTTGCAAAATAGTCCCTTATTAGAGTTTGTAACTTAGTTCTTTCTGTGGTGATATTTCCTGTTTCGTCTCTGATCTTGTTTGATGACTGGATCAAGAAAATGTGGAACATAGACACAATGGAATTCTACACCTCTATAAGAAGAAATGATACTGCCCCATTCATAAGGAAATGGAAGTACTTGGAAAAAAAACATAGTAAGTGAACTGACCCAGACCCAAAGAAACATAAACACTATGGTTTCCCTCATAGGGAACAATTAGAACATATCTAAGATAGACATAGCCTAAGATCACACAGCTCAATTTCGATGTCCATATGAATGCATAAGATAATGCTAAGTGAAATCAACTCCATGTTATGGAAATAAGTGGTATATCATTGCTGTAGTTAACTTCAACATACCATGTGTAATTGTAATTTTGTTCTTTCATATTCCCTTCCTGTGCTTTTACTCCTGCTCTTACTATAACTGGTCTTAGTACCATGATTATGTATAGATGTCTACTGGAACAAAGGCAAAGAAAGGCAATATCAAAAATGAGAGGCAAAAGATAAAAAGACAAAACATTGAAAATACAATACTTACAAGCCAACTGGAGTAAAGTAACTATCCAAGTCCTGGCAGTGAAGGGAAGTGGGGAGGAGGAAGACGGGGGAAAAATGAAAGAGGTTGCAACTACTTGGATAAGTAATGTACTTGCCTTATTTGTGAAACTACAACCCCTCTGTACTTCAATTTGACAATAAAGAAGAAAAAAAGGCAAGCATTGCCACTGGGAATTTCATGAAGAATAATATGGCAGTACCCATGTTATTCAGCAGAAGGATGTAAACTAGTAATCAGTAAATTAGTAAAGAAAATCAAGGCAATAAATAAGGCAGAAAAGGAAAACATCACATGGAATCCCAAAGCAGGATTAGGCACTGAAGTTCTCCATTGTTCTATGCCTGATCTTCTATGCCACATGCATACTTTGCCCTTAAGAAATAGGTGTGGAATGATACTTTATACACCTACTCTTAACCTGCATTTTAGTTTATTATTTAAATGACTATCAATATAGCCTATGTTTCACATGATTACCTGTAAATAAACAGCATTCCTTTTAGTGGATGCATGGTGTTCTGTATATTTTTGCCAGGTTGGAAAACTGGCACTGTAAATTATCATTACCTACTAATAATATTCAGGTTGTGTTTTGTGCATCACTATTAAAATGCATGCTCTAGAAGGAACATGTCATTTCACCATATGGATTTGAATCAGATGAATTTCTGAGATAAATTCCTAGGTGCAAAGTTGATGCTATGGTAGGAACATGGAAAAGCCCTTTCAGGAATGAATACTGGCACACCAAGATACTCAGATCTTCTAGAAAGACGAACCTGGAATTACACCATGGTCATGTTATATTTTTGGTAGTTTTCTTACTGATCCTATGGTTGCTGGTTGTAGGTGGTATACCCATGGCCAGTCTACCATACAGAGGCCACCATTTTAATGTGACATTTGGAGGGGAGGTGCATTGATTCAGGCTGAGACACCTTGGCAGCTCTGAATGTGACCTCAGAAACAGTCTGGAGGGCACAGGCCTTAAAATACTGAGCTGTCTGCCTGCCAGAACCAATCCTGCCTCAGTTGTGGGGACTTAACAAAGCCAAAGCATGCAAAGCATTCTTGAGCCATGTTTGCTCCTAATTTGGATGTGGAAGGGAGGGAGTAGCAAGTGTGTGCCAACACCTAGGGATTTCATGGCAGGCAGCAAGGAAGAGTACAGCTCCCCAAGCTTCTAGAAACAATAGGGCTTGTAAATTTCATTGTCTTAAGAGTTTACCCTTATGCTTCTATAATTCTATTTTGGTGACTCCAAGCTAGAGGGCTGTACCCCCACCATGAGAATAGTTCCTTATAGTTTGACACTTTGAAATATATGCAGTTCCTTGTATCTTGGTAGTAACCATACTAGTAGTTACAGAAATGTCATGGTGACTCAGGATGGCCCACTTATGATTGAGTACTATATTGTTTTAGTCCACTCATGCTTGCATGGTTAATATTAATGAAAGATGGGGAAAATTTATGTCTTGCTCTACCCCCTGCATTAACCCCTTGTTCTGTGCTACATGACCACGTGCTATAGAATGCATAACTTGTAAACACCCAACCCGTGGTGGCTCATTGCTGTTCTTTACCATCCCAATAGCAGACTCTGCAGACTCTGGTCACAGCAAAATAAAGACTCCTACAAGAATTGACTGAGGGCTAATGATTTGCTTGTCATGAGTTGAGTCCTGAGTGACCAGGATACAAGAATGAGTGATTGGGGCTGGGGATATAGCCTAGTGGCAAGAGTGCCTGCCTCGGATACACGAGGCCCTAGGTTCGATTCCCCAGCACCACATATACAGAAAACGGCCAGAAGCGGCGCTGTGGCTCAAGTGGCAGAGTGCTAGCCTTGAGCGGGAAGAAGCCAGTGACAGTGCTCAGGCCCTGAGTCCAAGGCCCAGGACTGGCCAAAAAAAAAAAAAAAAAGAATGAGTGATTGAAGAAAATTAGAAAGGTATGAGGGGTGTTTGGAATCTTTGGAGGAGATTTTCTGGAATCTTGAAAATACACTCATAGAGGAAGACTTAGACTGGGTGGTTGGGGGGGGTGATATTTTCTGGAAGAAGTGAATAAATGGGCGGGAATTGAGATGTCAGTGAAACACCTACAGTTCATGGCCTTTTCTTAGGCAATGGGCCAGGATCTCAGGGAGCCCAGGTTATATTCCAGGGAGTACTAGACCTGACCTTGGATGCAGCAATATTCTATGGGTGTTGGGTCCCTGTCTGAGTTCCCAGAGAAGAGCATGGAGGACATAGAGGGAAGCACTAGAGACCACATAGACTCCTACTCCATGAACACAGGCAGGAGAATAGTGGACCTCACAAGGCACCACAAATGCTCCAGGTGTGACACACCATCATCTTCACACCACTAATTTCCTTACTTAAAACACTGACAAATCAGGTCACTGTGTATCACCTATGTACTTCCCTTCATTAGGAAGCTCTGCATTCACCCACTGTCAGCCAGGATAGAGCTTGGGTTGGGTTCCAAAAATGTCTCAATTACTGAGATCTTAAAACTTATTTTCTGAGCCAAGTGCTGGTAGCTCATGCCTATCATCCTCACTATTAAGGAAGCTGAGACCTGAGAATTTTGGTTTGAAGCCAGCCCAAGCAGGAAGTGTCTGAGATTCTTATCTCAAATGAACCACATACAGAAACTGGAAATGGAGCTGTGGCCCAAAGTGGTAGAGTGGTAACACCTCAGCACCAAAGCTCAGGAGTAGCACTCAGGCCCTGATTTTAAGCTCCAGGACCAACAATAAACTCACTTCCCAGGATTTCACTCTCTGAAGGTGGCTGGTCACCTCAGCAGCTTCCATGTTAATATTGTTTGTTCCAAAGGACTGAGCCAACCGCACCAAATGTAGTCACCTGCTATATCTCTGACCTCTGTCAACATGGTGACTAGAGGAAGCTAAGGAAGTATGGGGCAACAGCTCAGGAGGCAATAAGCTGCCTTTGTCTGATGGCAGTGCTTATTCTCCTGGCCTGGTATATAGCCCTGTTTGAGGGGCCTACCATGATTTTGATGCTGCTGCAAGGTTGGGTGTTACTGGTGTTGCCCTTCTTCGTGGCCAGCAGACCAGAAATGACAAGACAACTGGAGAAGTTCCTCTTGCCAAAGAAGAAGCTGAAGGTAAAGATTGTAGAGGAGTCTATGCTGGACTGGATGAGGTACCTCAACTGCTCTTGGACACTGGAGTTGCCTATGGTGCTGACAGGTGGAGGCTGGGTGTATAGGTATACAAGAGCAGCTGGTTGCCTGAGGTCCTGTAGGTCAGCATACACCCAGATAAGGACATTGGCTGGAAGGCCTGGCAACTCTCCCTAATAGACCCTTAGTATCTCAGGGCAGCTGGCCTCTGGCTGAGTGCCAAGTGTGGCTGGACAGACAGGCCCTGGCCCTTCATTCTGCCTAAAGGTAAACCAGAAGGAGATCCATGTCAGCCAGTAGAGAAATGAAGGTGATGCAGTGAATTGGGGCTCAACTCCCTTTCCAGTGGTACCAACAGTCAAGGAAGGGTCCATTGGGAGCACCGTTGGAGTGAGGACAGTTAAAATCTTCTTATGACACCTCTTAAGGTAATTATATAGAAGAGTCTATAGATTACTATCAAAGTAATGGTAAGTGTTAGAAGAATTAGAAATGTTCATTAGTCCCTCATTTGATCATTGCACATGCAGATGTGTGTCAAACTATGCTGTGCCACATATGTGACAGTTCAAGGATAAAGCAAGACACTTGCAGATCTTAAACACAAAGAAAAAGTGTCTGCATTTGTGGGTTTGTAGGGCATCTGCTGTCCATGGAGCAGCTGGATTTGCTGAGATCGCTAGTAGGGCTACAATGTGGTGCCAGGAGGGGCACCCACTGGGTGGACCCAGGCAGATTTCCAGTCCCTAAGCTCAGAAAGGGTTCAGGATAGGGATATGTGGTGGGAAAAAAGAGGAGAAAGGTTAAGTCTGGTCACACAGAGTGCCCAAGGGCCAGCTAGAATAGTTCAAAACTGTCTTCAGAAATCACTTATTGCTGCTTGAATAAGCTTCTGTCCTCTTTCCTTAGGAAAATTACTACCTCCCAGAGGCCTTGTACTTATTTGCCTCCTATTGCACCCAACCTCTGCCTCCCAAAGGCCCTGCAACTATCCCCTTACAGTACTCAGTGCATGATGCCCTGATGGTTGATAAAAGGCTCTCTCCTCCATTTGTCCCAACTTTCACTGGTTGGCCCCTGCTCCATATTGCACAGCACACTAAATGCCAGTCATCCACAGGGAAGTTCACTGTGAAGAACTTCCCCAGTGTGGAATCAAGACAGCATGGGGGCTAATGTATGTGTATTGGGGTGGGGTGGGTGGGGCTCATACCTTCCTAATCTTGTCTACTGGAGTCACTAGGGAACACCAAGAACCATCATGAGCTTGAGGCTGAGCCCACAGATGTGTAACTGAAAATAGAATGAAATTAAAAAGATGTTCATCACATTATTTTGACCCAGTACAGAAATCAGGGACCAAGGATACCTTGCTGGAGTCCAGCCCTTTCCAGTCCTTCCAGGCAGAAAGTTCCCTGTCTTTCTCTCATAGCTAAATCTCAACCCTGTTGACTCAACTGGGAGATGGAGAGAAAGAGGCCAGAGAAGGTGGGGATGAATAAAGTCTTGGATGGCCAGCCAGGCAGGCCTTCCTGCCACATGCTGTCATGGCTTTCTTCTCAGGCATGGCTTGCAGACACCTGCCTTCACTGACCAGTGTGAAAAATGTGAAGGCATTAATGAGACTGTGTTAACAGACAAGAATGAGAAAGTCATTGCTGACTTGAAGATCTTGCCTCAACATCTGCCCTAAACATTGTTGATGCTTCTTGGTTAAGTCATGGAAGAGGGTCTAAAGGGCCTACTGCATGTTGTTGTGGCTTGTCAGGCCCCTCACACACCTGCAGACCCACCCAGACTGGCTCTGGACAGGATATATGGAAAGTCCAACAAATGGCAGTGCTCAAGCACCTCACCTCTGAGGCTCCTGTGTTTCCCGTCAGTGGGATCAGGAGATGTTTTTCACTTGATAGCAAAAGTTAAGAAAACAGTAAGAATCTCTGGGGTATCTGGAATCTGGGAGGGCCTGGGCTCAGAGCAGAGGCAGGAGGCTAGGGGACAGCTCATAATTTGCTACTGAGCAACCAATATCATCCTCTTTGTCAACTACTCTACCTCCCTTCCTCCACTTCTGTATTTTATCTGTCAATAATCTGCCTATTTATGTGTGTAGTCTATTATATTCCTATAATGTATCATCGATCTCCCTATTTATCTCTAACACACACCTTCTCATCTACTATTTATCTACCATCTTCCCCGTATTTATATATCTCTGCCACTGCAGTTTACACCTACCCTCCACTGGGCCCTCCTAGGAGTTGGTGCAGTTCCTAGAAGGGTAAGCATGCCCAGTGTGCTTATTATGTCCTTGGAAAGAGAGTGAGCAAGAACTAAGTGCAAAAGGTGAAACTACCGATAGACTGCAGAGGGAAAATCAGGGAGCAACAGGAATTAGGATAGTTCCTCTGCTCCAGCTATGTCCCCCCATCTGTTCTCAGCCGGTTCTCAGCTCCACCAGGAAGCACCTCCGCCTAGCACCATAGCAGACATGAGAACCCCATCCATTTGGCAAAGCTTATTTAAGGTTTGTTAAAACAGGATTTTAAGCTTTAGAGACTGCCCTGTCCACCTTCGTGACTCCCAACTGGCAATGCCCTTCCTTCCAATCTGCCTTGCACTGAATGTTGGTGGTAAGCAGAGGGAGTAAAAAGGGAAGGCAAAAGGGAAGAGAAATTTGAGGACCCCATGTCTTCAGGTGCGCACACAGTATAGTCATATAAGAACTGCCCCTCCCACTATGCTGGACTAGATGTCCTGCTGCACCCACCTGTCCTCAGAGCTCCTGCTCAGGATGAAGGCCAGCATTGAGTTCTCCTTTTCCTGGGCTGGTCCACACTGCTACCCTGGCTGTCAGCACATGGGGTCTGGGAAATTGATCTAGACATGTTCTCTCTGGGAGAAAGTTGGCAGTCTCAAAAGGCTCTTTTCCTCAGGGACCTCGGCTGTGCTGTGATAGAGCTGCTCTCTAAACAGCAGAGGGCGCTAGAACACAGCCACCTCCCAGCAGAGGCGGTTCTGCCCTTGTCTGGCTGCCATGGCCTGCCTGGAGTGTTTCAGAGCTGGCAGGCATCGCTTTCTATTGAAAAAGCTGTCTTTAGGGGAGCCCTCTGGCCATAACATCCCTTGGGTAGAGGGAATTAGGCCTCCATTTGTTGGGATCTTAATTCCAGGAATGGTGAGCTCATGGAGCTTATCAGACCCTCCATGGTTTTTGTCTTTGTTTCTGGGTTTTGTTTATTTGTTTGTTTGTTTTCAGATCTCTTCTCTTCCAGCCACTCCATCTTTGGCTCCACATTGCCTGCCCCTGCCTCAACACCTGCACCAGATCCCAACAGCCCACCTGCTCAGGTAGAAGAAGCTGGGGAAATGGCAGGGGCAGCAGACACAGGGCTCTTATCACACGTTGTAGCCATAGCCACATGAATGACATAGCTGTGTCCTCACAAGCCACATGCTAGGTGTTGCCAGGCCCAGAGCTGAATACATGAATAAGGTACAAAGAGATTGTTCAGCCTTCTTTGAAAAACCGTGAGGCATGGTTTTCTGCCCCCAGGGGAAGGTCTCAGACTGGCGCCTGTATCAGGTTAGCCACCAGTAACCTGGCACCATCTGCCACCAGGCTTGGGAAGAATCTCTTCTATAGTTTGAGATCTGCATGGTTGATTCCATGTAGGAAGAGCTGGCCTGACTAGAGGCTGATACCTGAAGCCATTCTGGAGGAAATTCCTCAGCAGCTGCGATCTAGGCTGCATCTGCTGGGTAACAGAAGACAGAAGGGATTATGGGAGACTTTTAGTGGATCCTAGAAACCAGATACCACTAGGCTGCCATCCACCTGCATGGAGCCAGTGCTTTTCCTGAGCTTCATAAAGTCATTCCATTCCAAATGGAAGCAAGCTCTGACAGGGTCTGGGAACACAGGTCCATCTCCCAGCTCTGAGGCCCCAGGCATGGGAGACAGGGCTTCTGTCACTCTGTCCCCACATCCTGCATTCACAGCTGGGATGTGTGATGCAGACAGTGAATGCGAGTCGCCTGGTCTGGCATTGACCCCGGCTCCTTACCTTTCTCAGGGGAACATCCTGTCAACCACTGCTCTGCCCACCATCAGCCTTCCTGACAGCCTCATTGGACCCTCTGCCACCCCTTCCCTGGACGCTTTAGATGGGCAGGGCTGTGAACGTACCTCCCAGACCCAGGACCCCTTCATCCAGTCCACAGACTTTGGGCCTTCTGAGCCACCACCACTCAGTGTCCCACAGCCCTTCCTCCTTGTCTTCATCATGCCCCTGCTGTCCCCCAGCCTGGACCCGGCCCCAGCCACCCCTCCATTACCCTTGGTCCCTCCTCCTGCCACTTCCCTAAACCCCCCAGCCACATCCACCTTCCTGCAGCCACAGAAGTTTGTTGGGGTCAGCATGCTGATCCCCCCCATCATCACTTACACAGCCTCTGCCACCCTGACCCACGATGCCTCTGCCACCTCCTACAGCCAGACCCAGGGCCTCGTGATCACTCCCTGCCACCCAATCCCCTCGCCATCTCCCTATGACCTGGCACTGTCCCCTGCCCCCCAGACATCTGCCACTGGGTGCCCCTCAACCTCTTTTAACCTTTGTTCATCCCAAGCCTGTACACTTGACTGGAGAGAGGCCCAAGCAGCCCCCTAAAATAGTGCCTGCTCACAAACCTGAGCCTGTGTCTTTGGTGTTGAAGAATGCTCACCTCACCGCAGGTAAGTGGAAGCCCCCAGTGTGGGGGGGATTCTCTGCCCCAAAGGCTTCAAATATGATCCCCACACATAACACAAGCAGCACATGTGTGCAGTTCATTCTACTCTATAGTCTTCAAATCATAGAAAATAAGTAGTTTTTTGCCAGTCACTGGTAACTCATGCCTTTTATCCTAGCTACTAGGAAGCTGAGATCTGAGGATCACAGTTCAACACCAGCCTTGAAAGCCTGTGAGACTCTAATCTCCAATTAACTATCAGAAAAGTGGAAGTGAGTGGTGATGTGGCTTAAAATGTTGGCTCACCAGCTTTGAGCAAAAGTTCTCAAGGACAGCATCCAGGCCCTGAGTTCAAGCTCCACTGAAGTGCCAGACTTTGAAGTCAGGCCCTACTTTACCACATGAACCCCATTTTACCACGTGAACCCCACTTTACCACGCGAACCTAAGATAAGCAGGCCCTGTTAGCAAACCCAGGACAAGCCCATTAGGGCCCAGTCGGTCTAGAACTCTAACCGCTGGGAATGCTTAACTCTGACCACCCCTAGAATAGAACCCTGAGCCAATCAGATTTGTACCTGTATCCTAATCTTACTTGCTTGAACACCTGATTGTTGTAACTTTGTTCTTTGCCTTTATAAGCCTTGTGTAATCACAGCTCGAGGCTCCCTCCTAACCTGCGCTGTGTCAGTGGGTAGGACGAGGCCTGAGTTGCAGCTTGCTTAAATAAAGCCTTGCCTTGCTTTTGCATTTCGGAATGTCTGAGTCTCGGTGGTCTTCTTGGTGGTGGTCTTGTGACTTGGCACAACACCACAACTGACAAAAAATGGTTTTTCTTGTTTTCTTAACAGATTACCAAAATATGCTGTCAAATAATTTGGCTAACAGTTACTGGAAACATGTCTCTTAGTTTCTATATGACATAAAGTAGGGTGTATGTTTTAAAAATCAAAAACATGATTCTTGCAAAATAGCTTTTTATTTTTGGCCAGTCCTGGACCTGGACTCAGGGCCTGAGCACTGTCCCTGGCTTCTTTTTTCTCAAGGCTAGCATTCTAACCACTTGAGTCACAGTGCTACTTCTGTCCGTTTTCTATCTATGTTATGCTTGGGAATTGAACCCAGGTCTTCATATATAAGAGGCAAGCACTCTTGCCAGTAGGCCATATCCTCAGCTAGCTATTTTTCATACTAAAAAAAAAAAAAGTGGCTTTGAGCATCTCTTTCCCGTGTCTAGAATGTCCTTTCCACAGTGGATCCACAAACCCATGGGAGATGCTCTGGTACTGCGTGTCCATTTTCATGGCAGCAGAGAGGCCTGTGCTGCCCCAGAGGCCGGGTACCTGTAGCTCAGCTGACTCTCACTGGACACCAGTCCTCTGCAGGGCAGACCCAGCCCACACCCTCACCTTCTCATCCTGGCAGCTGCCTTTTCAGGCCAACCGCAGGCGGTGATCATGACATCAGGCCCTCTGAAGAGAGAGGGGATGCTGGCCTCCACGATGTCGCAGTCCAGTGTGGTCATCGCACCTGCAGCCATTGCTAGAGTGAGGAGGGCCCTGGACATGCCTTGTTCCCCCAGAGGCCTGGCCCTGGCCTCACTCAGTGTTCCAGCTCTGGCCTGCTGTGCACTGGTGCCTGGTGGCCTCTCTCTCATGTCCCCACAGCCCCCTGGTGTTTCAGAGTTCCACAGCAGCATCCTAGTGACAGACTTCAGCCACAGCACAAGCAACCGCCCTGCTCCAGGCTCGCGCCTTTTCCCCACAGGCACAGCACAGGACTTGGGGGTGAAGGGCGAGCAGCCCTGCCACACGGAGACAGCCCCCAGGTTACTGCCCGCAGGGCCCAGTGAGTATCCCCTGGGGCAGGCTATTGGGACCTGGGTGGGAAGGCTGCCCTCAGGCCTCCCTGCTGGAGGCAGAGCTTGCAGGACCTCAGCCTGCTTTTGATTGAACATTTACGGAAGTGGGTAACAAAGTATATGAAAACACATGTGGCCAAAACAGAAAGGGAAAAAGCAGATCCCAGTGACAAGCCGAAACCTGATCCCACCTCTGGGACGATGGCTCTCCTTGTAGGCCTAGGGCCCGGAACTGGGCCAGATTCCTGCCTCATGCCTAACTTGCCTTTCTCAGGCCCGGCCTGTGCTGGAGGAAATGCCCATTTGGGATATAGGCAAGATTGTTTCCTTTTCCTCTGGGTAGTCATGGGAGGTTAAAGTAGTCTTCTAAAACCTGAGGACTTTGTGGGGTTCCCTTTATCAGTGAGGACTGGGGGTGGGCTGGCCTGGCCTCTCTTTCCCAAGTTTCCTTCTTAGGCTCTATTCTGAGAAGAGTCTGTTTTTCTCAGGTCAAGACTGCCCAAACTCAGGGCAGGCCTCTCTGTGTGCTTCAGAGCAAAGCCCCAGTCCTCAGTCTCCTCAGAACTGCTCAGGGAAATCTACAGACCCCCAAAATATGACTGCACTAAAGGTACATGAGTCTCTCCCTGGCCATGATTCCTGCTGAGCTCATCTGGAAAGGACAGCTACAGATCAGGCTGGTTTGAGCCAGGCTCACGCAGCCCAAGAAACATTAATGTTGAATTGGTTCCAGCCATTGCCTTGTATTCTCCTCCCCGCCCCCCGCTCCAGTCTGCCTGTGGTGATGAGAGGCCTGTCAGGGAGCTCTGGGTGAGCTCTGGGTCCAAGGACCAACAATTCCCACAGCCTGGCCATGGCAGGGCTGCAACTGCCATCTCTAGCGGAAGGAGGGAGTTGGCACTGCAAGGTCTGGGTTGGAGAGAAATGAGAAGGACCACAAAGTACTGGATGGAACTCCCCGCCCACCTGTCTGCAGTCTAGGGCCCCTATCTGCCTCTAGCCACTCAGCATGGGTTGTGTGAGGTGGGATGAGGTGGAGTGCTAGAGGCTTGGCCTGCATCCTGGTGACGTCGCTCCTCCACAGATGAAGCACATCTCCGCTGAACAGAAAAGACACGTCAATATCAAGATGGGCTTCAACACCCTCAATACTCAGATTGCCAATAACTCCAAGCTGGTGAGGCCCGAGTGGGGTCCATGGGTGTCCCCTGTGTGAGGACCCCCCCTCCATGTGCCTCCCTCTGCAGACTACCTGTGCCACCATGCTGCAGAAGACTGTGGAGCACATTACCAAACTGCAGCAGGAGCAGAGCCAAATGCAGAAGGAGGCCCAGCGGCTTCGAGAGGAGATCGAGGAGCTCAGCGCTGCCATCATGTGAGGCTCTGACACTTGGCCTGTGCATTTCTGTGTCCTAAAGGCAGGGGGCCGTTTGTGGCCTTGCTGTTGGTCAGCAGCTCTCCTCCTCCCACCCTCCCTGCCCATCCAGTGCCCCAGGGTCCTCTGTCACCAGCTGCCTCCAATGCCACATTCCTCTTGTTCTAGCTCCTGCCAGCAGCTTCTCCCCGCCATGGGAGTCCCAGTGGCCCGGCACCAGTCACATGAGAGACATGTTTGATGAATATGTGAAAAGCCGGATGCTGCAGAATTGGAAGTTCTGGATTGTATCTTTAGTGTTTTTGCTCTTCCCTCCCATAGGCACTGAGGGGAAATGGCAGACAGTGGTTGTCATGGGTTCAGTCCCTACAAGACAGGACTTGGGGGTGGGGGCAATGCTCTTGGTGCCTTGTAGAAAGGCCGGGGGGCCATGGCAGACTTTGTGATCTAGATCCTTGAGGAAAAATTGATACTGAAGCCACCTTCAGAGGCAGCAAGAGGGGAAGGAGGGGCACTCAACTTCCTGTAAACCACTCCTGCAGCCAGCTCAGTCTACCAGCCTCCTACAACCCACACCTGCATCCAGCTCAGACCACCAACCTCCTACAACCGACACCGCAGCCAGCCCAGATCACCAACCTCCTACAACCCACACCCGCAGCCAGCCCAGACCACCAACCTCCTACAACCCACACCCACAGCCAGCCCAGACCACCAACCTCCTACAACCCACACCCACAGCCAGCTCACACCACCAACCTCCTACAACCTACACCCACAGCCAGTTCACACCACCAACCTCTTACAACCTACACCTGTAGCCAGCTCAGACCACCAACCTCTTACAACCTACACCTGTAGCCAGCTCAGACGACCAACCTCTTACAACTACACCTGCAGCCAGCTCACACCACCAACCTCTTAGAACCTACACCGGCAGCCAGCTCATACCACCAACCTCCTACAACCCACATCTGAAGCCAGCTCAGACCACCAAACTCCTACAACCCACACCTGTAGCCAGCTCAGACCACCAACCTTCTACAACCCACATCTGCAGCCAGCTCACACCACCAACCTCCTACAACTCACACCTGTAGCCAGCTCAGACAACCAAGCTCCTATAACCCACAGCTGCAGCCAGCTGAGACCCTGCAGCCAGCTCAAACCACTACCCTCCTACAACCCACACCTGCAGCAGGCAGAGGGCACTCCTGTCTGTAATGGAGGAAAGCAAGACACACAACTACTGGGTTTGAGCAGCTGGATTTGGCTCTCAACAGTGCTTTTCGTTTTTGTTTCTGTTGCCCAGGCTGGTCCTGAGCTCCTGGGCTCAGCCTTGGACTTCCACCTCCATTTGAAACCAGGCTCCTCAGACTCGTTGCTGTCTGGTCTTTTTGGGAATAGGGGCAAAGTTTATTTGCTTTTTGTTTATTTGTTTTGTTTTTGTTACCAGTCCTGGGGCGTGGACTCAG
Organism: Perognathus longimembris pacificus; assembly: GCF_023159225.1. NCBI lineage: Eukaryota > Metazoa > Chordata > Mammalia > Rodentia > Heteromyidae > Perognathus > Perognathus longimembris. Next base: position 12,277 of record NW_025956782.1, on the reverse strand, counting down.
GACCTGAGCACTGTCCCTGGCTTCTTTTTGCTCAAGGCTAGCACTCTACCTCTTGAGCCACAGTGCCACTTCTGTCTTTTTCTATATACGTGGTGCTGAGGAATCGAACCCAAGGCTTTGTGTATACAAGGCGAGCACTCTACCACTAGGCCATATCCCCAGCCCCCATCTGGTCTTGAATGCCACAAAAGGGAGGTTTTTAAGTTTTGGGGATTTTTTTCTTTTTTTCTGGTGCTGACTGTGACCGCGGGGTTTCACACATGATCCTCCAGGCAGCAGTCCCCCAGTTCAGCTTGCATGAGGATCTGGCAAGCGCCACCATTGTTCCTGTCTCCTGTCATTGGTGGAGCTGGTGGCACCTGGACTGGGTCACCACCTGGTTGGTAACTGCGGGACACACATGCCGTGCTGGCGCCGCGTACCCTTGAGAGCTCAGAGCTCTGCAGATGGGAGAAGCTGGCATGGTGGAGGTAACACAAGAAGAGCACTATCTTGTAGCCCATTCCAGGAGTAGACTCTCAGGTCCCTGCGTCCTTCCTCCCACTTCGTGGTCTTGTGGTGAGGGCCAGCCATAGAGTCACATAGGGCGCATGTGCTGCCTGGAGGTGCTGAGCTTTCCCTCCCTGGCAGGTTTTCTGTGGGCCATTCTCTGCCAGTGCAGGCACAGGGCCCACACACAGCTTTTTCTTAACACACACCCCACAGTTCAGCAGGAGCATCAAGCCGCTATTTGAGTCCTTCGAGGGCATTGTGTCCACCAGTAGCCTGGAGGAGCTGCACCAGACGGCACTGGCCTGGCTGGACCAGCACTGCTCCCTGCCTGTACTCAGGCCCAGTGAGTGCACATATCCCCAAGGGAGGTGGGGGCAGGGAGGGAGGGCTGGAGAGGGAGCTTGGAGAGACCACATGGGGAGGAGCCTGGGCAGGGAGCTGCGCATCTGCCCAAGTGCAGCACATACTCATCGAGCATCTAGTTACTGTGTGCCAGGCCCTGTCTGATCCTCTCAGGCATTTTCTTGTTAAATTCTTAGAACTAGCACAGCTCGTGCCATATATTTTAGGGTTATGGGAGCTTAATATTAAGATGAGTAGAACAATTCCATGGCAGCAGGAAGGGTTCAGACCCCTGGCTCCGTTCCCCTCCAGGGAGGACAGGGGTGAAGCAGAGGTCACGCCTGGGCTGCATGTGTGAGATGTCATGCCTGGTCTGTGACCTGTGCCCATGGCCCTGTTTCACAGTGGTGCTGAGTACCCTCTGGCAGCTGAGCACCACCACCTCTATCCTCACGGACCCAGCCCGGCTGCCAGGGGAGGCCTCAAAGGCTGTCACTCGGATCAGCAAGAGATCCAGCGAGTCCCAGACTTAGCCACAGTGGGCTCCTGAGATGCCTGGAGTGCCCTCCCTACCTCTCACTGTGCTGTCTCGGGCATGCTCCACGATGCAGGCCAAGCAGGAGGGTGCCACACTCAGGTCTGGAGCAGGTGTGGGGCCTGCCACAGCAATAGCACCCTGGGAATCCTGGCAGAGCCTTCCACTCTGCAACCTCAGCCACCAACCTCCCTTTCTTCACCCTTGGGGTGGCCCAGATCCCTTCCTAATCAGCCCGCTTGGCCACCCTAGGCCAGCGAGGTGAGTGGACAGGACAGGGAGACAAAGCTGCTTCTGCAGGCCAGTGACTTCCGGGTCCCGCCACACTCCTGTGAGATGTACATACTAGCTCTCTTCTGTCCACTGGTCCTCCGCAGACCCCTGCTGAGGGCAAGATGGCCTTCTGCACCTGGCGTTCGATTGGAGGGGTACAAGGGGCCTGCCTTTTCCACAGACCTGGGCACCGTGCTCACAGTGGGTGTGGCAGCCACGAAGAGCAGAAGCAGTGGTATGCGCAGCTGCTACTGCAGCTCACAACCCTTTCTGTGCCTTAGTTCCACCTGGCATGGTACAGCCCTGTGTTCCCAGGGCCTCCCCGCCCTGCAGGGGGACAAGACCACATGCTAGGGATGGTTTCACCTTTCTTCTGGCGTCCAGAAGGTCACACTCCACTTGGCCTGGTCATCTTACCTGATGTTCAGTGGGGAGCACCACACCAGGACAGTCTTCTGACCAAAGATGTCACCCCGCTCAAAGTCTGTCCTGTCTTGTGTTTGGAGGAAGAGTTTCGTGAAGGCGGCAGGCAGGCGGGTTCCCGCTGGGTCAGCCCTCGGCACAGCCTCCCATGGTGAAGGCTGTGGGGGCCTGCAGCAGAGGTGTTGCTTAAAGTGTCAGGCCTGCCCAGGGTCACTGTCCTGCTGAGCATTGTGTTGGAAAGAACCAGAAGGAGCCCAGTGTGGCCCACTTAGTCCTCTTTTCCACTGCCCCTGCATGTCACAGGGCATTTCCAGCTCTCAGGGAGCCCAGCCAAAGGCACCTCCCCTCCAGGAAGGAAAGTGGTTTTCTGCCCTGCTCGCCCATCCAGAGCAGCCAGCAGGCTTTTTTGGGACTCTGCTTCCTTGCCCCTCACCCCCATCTGCCTGCAGCACCCCAAGGTAGCTCAAGATGAGGGAGCAGGGCTACCTACCACACATCTGGTTTCTTGGGGGCCTCCACTGGTTCTTGGTGCCCAGAGCCTCTGGTAGGAGGTAGGAGGACTGGCCATGCCACCGTCTCCACCAGCGCCCCTTGACCAGCACCTGTTTCCTTGTTTGCATATCTGCCCCATCTGGGAGAGTTCATGGTACCCCTCAGTCGCCCTCCAAATGTGTTTACTGGCTGAGGGGTGAGCCAAGATATGCAGGCTGGTCCTTGGACTTCTGCTGAGAGATGGTGAGAGGATTTATCCCTTCCCCCTGTGGAAGGCGGAGACTGCTGTGGTGACAGGGTCAGAAGAAAAAAGGGAAAAGGAAGAGGTGCTGCTGTGAGGCCCGGGGGAGCAGCGGAGCGCTGGCTCTCCTGGCTAGCAGGACTCCTGATCGCTAGCTTCCTCCCGGACTGCTCCATTGGGTGGAGAACTGTCCTCTTGCTTCTTTTGGCCTACCTCTCCCACTTGCTGAAATTTTCACCATTCTGTTTCCTTGGATATTTAAGGCAATTAGCTTGTGTGACCCTTGGGGTGGTGGGGAGAGAGAGAGAGAGAGAGAGAGAGAGAGAGAGAGAGAGAGAGAGAGAGAGAGAGAGTGTGTGTGTGTGTGTGTGTGTGTGTTTGTGCGCATGATTGCATACATCCTGGCTGAGCTTATTAGACTCATGCTTGTTTCTGAGATTAACGTCAGTGCATTTCTTTTGGTGCTCACCATTGCCATGGCTGTGAGGCCACAATGCTGTATCTGCTCTGAGCATAGTTGTGTCTTGCCCTGGGAATTTTCTCACTTTGGAGTCTCGCCTGATGAATGTGGCCTCATGCAGGGCTGGATCTTGGCTTGCAGCTGGCATTCAGGAACAGCTAAGATGGCCCTAGGAGCCTCCAGTGTGCACTCCCCATACCACAAGCCTGGGTTTGTTTACACTCATCCTCACCTCATCCTGTCCCCTCTAGAGAATTAAATAGAAAAAAAAAAAAAAAAGCCGACCAGAAAAGGTAAAAGCAAAGGCCACTGCCTGTCAATCTGCAGACATTTCTGTGAAATCTTCCCAGGCCATCAGCACTTGCTTTCACTATGAGTGGTGGGCCTAGGTCAGGACGGCGCCACACCAGGGCTTGCTGAGCATGGAGTATGGGTCACACGCATGGCCACCTTTGAAGAGGCTATGGGCAGTGGCTCTCCACAGCCCAAGGAGAGTGGGCTAGGCTCAGGGCCGGTGTTTGCTGTTCCTTGTGTCTGGAGGAGGTTGGGGGGCAGTGGAGCCCAGAACAGCCTGGCTCACCTGCTCCCTGGAGGGCAGTCCAGAGCCAGCCAGGCAGCCCAGGTCCAGGTTCATGGTCCCGCCTGAGCCTGTTTGTGTGCTTGGGACTAGCACCCACCCTCCCAAAGCCCTCAAGGTTTCTGCTCTCTGACTCCTTAGGCCCTCGATGGAACCATGCTGGTAGAGGCGGCATGGTGCCTGCCCACGGGCCAGCAGTCTCCCAACTAGGGGTGCACACACCCCACCAAGCTCTTAGCCTCAGCACAGCACTGGGCTCCTTTGTCTCTCTGGGCATGCTTTGAGCAGGCTTGGGGTGTCCCAGCACTCTCTCCACTGTGAAGTTCTTCCCTCTGCTATGCCCCATGTCTGAGGCTTCCTGTGGGACCGCTTTGGTGCCGTCCTGCTTCCTGCAGGGGACGTGGGCTTTCCCTGCCTGTGCCTCCCAGGCAGCTCAGGCTTGGGAAGCCCACCCCATGCAGGATGTGCGTGGAGATTGACTCTGCCAGCCGTTTTCTCACGGTGGACTGGAAAAGCCAGGGTGCCATGTGGCAAGGGCATGCCTGCCGCAGGCTGTGGTGTTACTGTGGGCATGGGTGTAAGGACAGAGGGGACAGGCAGGAGTGGGGGAGCAGCAAGTTCATGACAGGACCCACTCAGCACCCACCTCTGGGCAGCCACGTGGCGGGACAGGGACCACAGCACCTGGCTCGCTCACCAGCCAGAACTTGGGAAAACCAACCCTCTAAGCAGAAAAGGGAACTCACAGCGAATGTTGAGGTGTGTGTGTTTGCACATGTGCACACTTACATGCTTTTGTGTGTGTAGTTTTATTTTTGTAAAATCTCTTTCCAGATATTCAGCAGACCCTGTCTCATCTCCCCTTCCCCCTTTGCTTCCCCTGGCCTGGCACTCTACCACTAAACTGTATTTCTAGCTCCATGGCTGATTTTGATACAGGGTCTCACTATGGAACCTCAAGCTAGCTTCAGACTTGCCATTTTCCTGTCTCAGCCTCATGAATGCTGGGATTACAGGCATGCACTACTATACTCAATCAGTCCTGATGGACTAAATAAGATAGGTTTGCAAAAATTAGGTGCCTAGGAAGTTAGCAGCTTTCATTATTCTCTATATCTTTTCCCCACTTCTTAAATTCCATCTTCCAGAGTTCTCAATTCTTAGTAAGGTGACCACAGTTCTTCCCCCTGTGTCCCAGTGTTTTCTTCCCCCAACCCACTCCACGCCATGCTTTGCCCTGGCCCACCCCAGCTTGGGCTTGGATTTCCCACCCATCCTCCATTTCTGTCCCTGACACCACTTTACACCCCCTGCGTGGCCAGGTAACTGTTCCACCTTCCTGTCGCCCCCTCCCCGAGGATGGACAGACTGTGTCCCATTTGTCTCATTTTATCACTCATCTGTCATGCTTGAATCTGTGATTTGAATCACATCTACCACTACCTGCTCGGGTGATGAAAAACTCTGAAATCTGGGCTCTTGTTACCCTCATGCTGGAGATAAGGAAACTGAGGCCTACAGAGTTACATAACTCTCCCGGTATCCCACCATGTAGTAATAGCTGTGGTCCTGAGTGTGTCTGCCTCTTCCCAAACAGGAGCTGCAGGCGTGTGCTACTGTGCCAGACATTAAGCCACATGTTATATTGACCCATGCTTATTATCAAGAGATAAAAATGGAGGAGGATTGTCCTCACGAATGAGAACGGAGATGTCCCTGTCACCATAGAGCACTGTGCAAAAGGGAGCCAAAGGGGAACAACCCCCCCCAGCCCTTTCCCTCAGATCAGCTGACAAGCATGTCTGCACACAAGCCAGTTTATCCAACACTGGCCTGGGGGCCTGGAGACCTGGGGACCTGGGGCTGTCTCTCTATTCAGGACTATTATCTAAAAGGGAAATACAAGCCCTTTTGTTTGGAAAAGAAGTGAAGTTGCTTTCCCATTCTAATACGAACCCAACCAGGGCCAGCTTAGTGTGTGTGACGAACGGGACTGGGTGGTTTGCTCACAGGGTGCAGCTGGTACAGCTCCGGATGTAGAGAAACCTTATAAGCATTGGGTGCTGCTGGCTCCCACTTGTAATTCTAGATACTCAGGTGGCTGAGATCCGAGGATCGTAGTTCAAAGCTAGCCCAAGCAGGAAAGTCCATGAGACTCTTATCTCTAATTAGCCACTCCCAAACTGGAAGGGAAGCTGTGGCTCAAAGCAGTAGAGTGCTAGCCTTGACCAGAAAGAACTCAGGGACAGCACTCAGGCCCTGAGTTCAAGCCCTGCCCCCAACTGTGTGTGTGTGTGGTGTGGTGTGTGGTGTGGTGTGTGTGTGTGTATAGCACTATTCATAGTTATCATGGATGGTATAACGGTGATAAAAACATTCTGTAATAAGTGCTAACTTAACAGTGCTAACTAGTGCTCTACCACTTGAACCACATCTTAAGCTTTATTTTCTTTAAGGTTCTTTGTACAGATAGAGCTTTACCTTTGCCAGGGATCTGCCTGGAGCTATGATCCCCTACCTATGCCACCTGTGTAGCTGCGATTGCAGGCATGTGCCACCATGTCTCAGATATTTGTGGAGCCAAGGTCTGGCTAATTTTTTTACCTCCATCCCTTTGACCTTTGAGTAACTAGGACTTATAAGCATGAACCACCATACTCAGCCTTACATGTGCAGGTTTTCAATTCAACAGGGAGGGGTCATAATAAATAGTGTTCTGTAACCTGCTTTTATTCACTAACACTGTGATTGGGGCATCTTTACCTTAATACTTTGAGAAAATGGTTTTGGAGGGCAATAAAACACTGTCACATAGGTGGTCGTGTGCCTCGTCATCGCCTTCCTTCTCTGTGGGGCCCAAGTCCCTTGCTTTGGGAAGTACCACTAACCGGGGATCCTGCTGCTGTCCCAGCAGCTGGGCTCCTGCTGAGTGATGGGCCTGAGGTTTCCTGGGTGCCTCCCGGAGCCTGGAGTAGAAGTCAGATGCTTGTTCCAGGGAAGCTGTGTGGGGGTTCCTGGGGTCCTTATCACTTGGAAAACCTCTGCTGATTGGGCAGCAGAGTACACAGTCGCCTGCTTGTTTGCCTTTGTGGTGACTTGTGCAGTTGAGCAGTTTCACATTCATGGCTCCTGATTTCTTGTTCTACATCTGAGCTCTCCTCTGCTCCTGTCTCCTCCCCTCCCTTCAGCCTCCCCCCATTTTCTCTCATTATTAGATTGCATTTTTTTATTTTCTTTTTACTTTTCCTCCCCAGCTTCTAATCTTCAGATTAAGAACATGATATTGTTGTTGTTTTTTTCTTCTTCATGCTGGCTGAGAGCATTGGAGTAGACCTGTAGTCCCAGCTATTCAGGAGACTGAGGCAGGAGGATTGGTTGAGAGGCCAACCTGGGAAACATAGCAAGATCCTATCCTTTTCTTTTTCTTCTCTTTCTCTCTTTTTTGTGCCAGTCCTGGGGCTTGAACTCGGGGCCTTGAGTAGCATGTGTCCTGCTGAAGGCTGACACTCTATCACTTGAGCCACAGCTCTACTGCCAGCTTTTTTGGTAGTTAAATGGAGATAAGTCTCATGGGCTTTCCTGCCCAGGCTGGCTTTGAATCACAATCTTCAGATCTCAGCCTCCTGGCGTGTTCCCTCTGTAATAAATGAATCCTAATGTCACATTCTTTTTTTCCTTCTCTGTGACTCTTGATTATTTAGGTTTCCTCTCCTCTGAGTAATACTTAACTTTTAAAAGTTATTTTTTGCACTTTTTCTTGTTTTTAACCTAAGTTAAATACCATGAAAGTTGTTTGCTGAGAAAGATGATAAATTTGTTTCACAATGCCAAGATCTGATCTCCCGCCTCCTTCTAGTTTTGGGGAGATTAAGCTGAGAAGTTCTAGTTAGTTGGGGTTTTGTCATTGAATTCCAGATAAGTTGGGGCTTATCTCGCTCTGTCCACGCCACCGCCTCTGCAAGGGCAAGCACAGGTGGGTGTTTTTGTCTGGCCTGGTTCTGTGGCAGGTGGTCTTGCTTTAGAGTGATTTTCTGCTCTAATCACCTCTATCTCCCCTCAAAGCTTTCTTCATTTCTGAGAACCTGCTGGGGAAGCCAGCATGGCGCTGGTCACCCAGCAGCACCGGGCCTGGGGCTGGCCCCACTCTGCTTCCAGGGCTCATGGGGTAATGGCAGCCTGGCCCATATGTTGGGGTGAAGGGAGCCACACCCCCATGTCACAGAGCCCCCATGCCAGCATCAGCAAGGCAGCAGGAAAAGCCCCATCACACCAGCGGTGCTTCCTGGGGTGGGGCAAGCCATCTGGACTCACTTCAGCCCATGGACACTTCTGAGAAGTGTGGTTAGGCAAGCCCGCCTTCCTGTGAACTGACTACACGACTCTGTGGGGTGGCTCCACAGAGGGGACAGGCCGTCTGTGCCTGCAGCAGGTGGCACAGCATGCCAGGCCACAGCCTGCTGCCCTTGTAATACATGAGCTGGAACGCTCTCCAATGGAGACCTGAGTAGAGGACACGGGCTTGGTGTGGTGGTGCACCCCTGTGATCCCAGCTTGCTGAAGAGGAGAAGGAGGGGGAAACAAGAGGACTGCAGCTCCAGGCCAGCCTTGGGAAGGTCAGCACAAGACCTTACTTGAAAAACTGGAATAAGAGCTGGGGCCAGGGCTTCATGGGTAGAAGGCTTGTCTAGCAAGGGGGAGGTCCTGAGTTCAATTCTCATCGCAAATATACGTGTGTACACATATACATACATATATTATATTTGTATATTATAGATTACATAAATAAATGCAATATATGTGTATTATATACTATTTGTGTATCATACGGTATTTGTATATGGCATGTAACAGACGTGGAGGTATAGCTCTGTGTGGGTCATGTGCTGTGGCCCTGGTTTGATCCCCAGCACTGGAATAGAGGAAGTTTTTTGTTTTGTTTTGTTTTGTTTTTTGCCAGTCCTGGGTCTTGGACTCAGGGCCTGAGCACTGTCCCTGGCTTCTTTTTGCTCAAGGCTAGCACTCTGCCACTTGAGCCACAGCACCACTTCTGGCCTTTTCTATATATGTGGTGCTGGGGAATTGAACCTAGGGCTTCATGTATATGAAGCAAGCACTCTTGCCTCTAGGCCATATTCCCTGCCCTAGAGGAAGTTTTGATCTGGACTGTCCTCAAAGGTCCATGTGGCCCTTAGGCATGGGTACTATTGGGAGCAAGTTATGTCATTGGGGCTGTGCTCCTGGGGGTGGGGGGGCAGGGTGGGGGGGGGAGGGCCGTGGCTGAGGATGGTGACTCAGGAAGCTACATCTGAGAGCTGTGGTTCATAACCAGCCCCAGAAGAAAAGCCCATCAGATTCTTGTCTCCAATTCACCACCACAAAGTTAGAAGTGGAGCTGTGGCTCAAGGAGAGCATTAGTCTTGAGTGCAAAAGGTCAGGAACAGCACCCAGGTTCTGAGTTCAAGCCCCAATACCAACACACATACACAGAGAGAGAGAGAGAGAGAGAGAGAGAGAGAGAGAGAGAGAGAGAACACAAAACAAGCAGCCAGGAAAGAACTGAAGCACTGGGTGCCTGTGGACATGGGACCCTGTGCCTTCTCTCAGCTGCCTGGCACCATGTTGAAGTTGGGGGTAGAAGTGGGTACACCAGCCCTGAAAGGGGGGGGCACTGGGAGACGGGAGAAGCTGCCCAGCTACCATGGGGGCCAGGGAAGAGAATCTGGAGCCTCACACTGGCTCTCCTGCAGCCGGCCACGGGCAGCTTTGGTGAGAAGATGCAGCAGAGCCCAGCCCAGGCTGAGGCAGCTCTAGAACCAGGGCTTTCCATGATGGACAGAGAGGCCAATCCCACTGCCTGGCCTGTGGCAGGCGCTGGCTGTGCCCCTGTGCACGGCTGTACTGACTGTCTGCTGGCTGGCTGCTAGCTGTGTCCAGCAGGGTGAGAAGTCCTTACAAAGGGAGGGAGTAGAGTCCCCAGAATCAGCGCTGAATGAGGCCCCTAGCTGCTCCCAAACCTGGCACTCAGGGTGGCAATTGTCCCCACGTGGCCTCCGGTCATTGGATTCCAAGTCCACTGGTATCGTCACCCGCGCAAACCCCTGCCTCCTACAGGAAGCAAATCACCCACATTTTCAGTTTCTGCTGCAGGAAGAGGCTCTGCTTACCACCCAGTGGGTGGAACATGGGAGGCTGGGGGAGCTGCCAAAGCATTAATTCCCACAGAGTGGGTTTTTAATTCACTCATTAATGAGACACCAGGCATACCTCAACTGATCCAAGGAAAAACAGGACTCTGGCTTTCCTTCTGTCTGTCTGTCCATCAGCAAGGGAAATGGGTGCTGGAATACAATGGCTCCAGTTCAATAGCGAATAGTTTCCCCCTTCCAGCCACACAGCCCAGGCTGTGTTCTCTATAGAAATATGTGCATCCTCTCTGCCTTTCTCTGTTCAGAACTCCCAAGGCTGGAGGAGCAGCTCACGCTGGTGTCCATCTAATTAAAGAGCAAGCCCCTCACTTTGCATCCCCAAACTGCATCCCCCCACAAAAAAAAAAAAGATTTAAAAAAATCTGGCACTGTGGCTCACACCTGTAATCCTAGCTACTCAGGAGGCTGAGGTCTGGAGAATTACAATTTAAGTTCAGCCCAGTAGAAAAGTCCACTCAGCTCTATCTCCAAAATAATCAACAAGAAGCCAGGCTGGAGGCATGACTCAAGTGGTAGGGTGCCAGCCTCAGCCAACAAGACTATAGAGTGTGGAGGCCCTGAGTTCAAGTGTTAGCTCCAGGGGGAAAAAAACAAACAGAAAAAAAAAAACCTGGAACTCAATTGATAATATCTAACACAACAGCCAAGCCTGTTCTGCCTCTGCTGTTCTGCCATGTGAGACAGGAGTCATTCCTGCCAGGGCCAGGAGATACTTAGGATGAGCCGTATCACTGAGAAACTAGATCTTCTTCTTCTTCTTCTTCTCTTCTTCTTCTTCTTCTTCTTCTTCTTCTTCTTCTTCTTCTTCTTCTCTTCTTCTTCTTCTTCTCCTTCTCCTTCTCCTTCTCCTTTCCTTCTCCTTCTCCTTCTCCTTCTCCTTCTTCTTCTTCTCCTTCTCCTTCTCCTTCTCCTTCTCCTTCTCCTTCTCTTCTTCTTCTTCTTCTTCTTCTTCTTCTTCTTCTTCTTCTTCTTCTTCTTCTTCTTCTTCTTCACTTTTTTTTTGTCAGTTCTGGGGCTTGAACTCAGGACTGACCTTCTTTTTGCTCCAGACTAGCACTCTACCACTTGAGCCACAGCGTCACTTCTGGCTTTTTCTGCTTATGTTGTGCTGAGGAATCAAACCCAGGGCTTCATGCTTGCTAGACAAGCACTCCACCACTGAGCCATTTTTTTGGCCTAACTGCTTTCTTGCTCAAAGTTGGTAGTCTACCACTTGAACCATGCATCCACTTCTGGCGTATTGCTGGGTAATTGGAAATGAGAGTCTTTCAGACTTTTCAGGAAATCCCATGAGGCCCTTCAATGAATCATCAAAAAGCCAAAAGTGGCACTGTGGCTCAAGTGGTAGAACTCCAGCCTTGAGCAAAAAATCTCAGGGATGGCACCCAGGCTTCTGAGTTCAAGCCCCAGGAATAAAAAAACAAAAGCCCAAGAAATTGTTGTAGCTTCTGGGATTTTGAGTTCAATTTATGATCTTCCTGCCTCAGCCTCTAAAGTGCTGGGATTAGCCAGACGCAGGTAGTTCACACCTGTAATCCTAGCTACTCAAGTAGGCTGAGATCTGAGGACTGCAGTTCAAAGGCAGCCCAGGCAGAAAAGTCCCCATGAGACTCTTATTTCCAATTAACAAAATCCAGAACTGGTGCTGTGGCTCAATTGGTAGAACACTCGCCTTGAACACAAAGAGGCTCACGGTCAGCACCCAGGCCCTGAGTTCAAGCCCAGGACTGGCAGTAAATAAATAAATAAATGGTTGGGATTCCAGCTGTGCACCAGTGTCCTGGTTCTGGGATTTGTATTTGTACCTGGCTCTATCACTGTGGTAACAGAAGCACTAGATGTTTCTAGAACATTTTCATACTCCTTCATCCACAGCATCACACAGCCTGGATTCCCATCCTTCAATTTCAACCTTCTCACCTAAAACAAACCAGATTCTGAGAAAATTACAAAATAATTTATTAAATAGACTCTGGGGGCTCCTGTGAGGAGCACAATAATAACTCAGCACAATAAACACCAATAAATAACATAGCTGCCACCTCAGTCCCTACTGGGTATAAGGAGAAAAAGACATAAGGCTACAGAAGAAATTCATCCCATAAATCGCAGCACGTGTCACAAGGACCCCATCTTGCTCACATCATTCCTCCAGGGCTGGTGGCGGGACCGAGGCCTTGCGGGAGGACAGCGTGTACAGTTTCTTCTCTCAGCTTCCAATCTTTCCTTGAAGACT